>NW_026067902.1:23037390-23097390 GCF_014885135.2 Alexandromys fortis | reverse complement strand
GGCCGAAATTGAATAGCTGTGTTTTCCTTGAAAGTTGAGACCACCCCCACCAGGAGAATTAGAAGAAAATATTTCTAAATGGAAGTTCAGTGCCTGTCCCTGGCTGTGGTTAGTCAGGTGGGCTTGGTCCCCCAGAAGGGTTTCTTTCAGCATCCTGCACATGTGTGGATTTCCATATTGTTGAACTACCTTGAATGTATGCCCTAGACTTCTTATCTGCATCTCTGGCTCTTCCTTTTCCATTGGGTGAGGGAGTCTGCTAGGAAAATAGACTTCTTGCCTGTGCACTCTGCCTTCCCATGGACCCCTGTGATCCTGGGCAACACTTTTAATGACTTAGAATCAGCTTCTCTCCAATTGAACACTGTGCGGGACCTCATGACATGGTGTGGGTCTTTGCCAGCACAGAACCTAGGAGATATAAATAAGTGGGCTAGAAGAGGTGCTACTGTGGGGTGGGAGGGGACTCCTGGAATTCAGTGTCTAAAGGCAGAGATCTGCCCCTCTGCGCAGAATAGTGCATGCTTGCTCATACCAGCGGCCACTGTGGGGTCACATTTTTGAGACAGCAGTTTTCTTTCCTCTGCAGACCCTAAGACACTTGGGATATTGTCAGGTTTTCTGATGATGTTTGCTTTTGTGTCAATCTTAAAAGATGAGGTTTCACACTGTAGTTTAGGTCTCACTGTGGGGCCCAAGCTAGTCCCATCCTCCAAAGAGTCCTCCTCTTTTAGCCTTTTAAATGCTGGAATTATAGATATGAACCTAACTTTGTGAGGTTTTCTATCCCATGAACTTTTTTCTTCTCTTTACGCTTGTCTCCACCCTCAAACTCGGCCCCAGAAGAAATGAGAAAGGTTAGAACATCTTTCCGTGGCCCTGTGTCCTCTCTGCCCAGAGCACAGAGAGGGCTTAGGTGGCGCTCTAACAGGCAGGGTGCATTGATCCAGAACGCTTCAGATGGCTTCAAAGACAGAACTAGATGTGAAGAAAATAAAAATAGCCAAGGAATCCACAGACTGAATGGCTACACCCAAGTCATGTCCGCATCACACTGAGTGACTCAGTGAAACTCTGGCAGATTATGCTCACTCCCCACGCCACAGTTTCTTCATTGGGGAAGATAACACTAGCTACTCCTCATCAGAACAGCATAAAAATTTCAGTCAGCTAAATACAAGTGATGTTATGGGGTTTTGCTTTTTTCCTTTTGTGCTGGCGGTCGAACCCAGGACACCGTGAATGCTATCATAACACTCTGCCACTGAGCTGCACCTAGCCCTAGCTTCAGTAGTTAGAGTAGTGCCCGGCGTACTCTGTAAGGAAATGCTTGCTATTATTCTTTGGATTTTTTTTCCCCCTTTTAGAAGTGGAAATTTGTGGGGCTCAGTAAACTGCTTGCCATGCAAGCATGGTCCTTGAGTTCATTCTCCAGAACCAGTCAATGTAAAAAACCTAGCTTGGTAGCGGTGCACTTGGAATCCCAGCCCAGTGGAAGCAGAGAAAGGCAGATACCTGGGTGGTGCTGGCCAGCCACACAACCCTCAATAATGAACTCCAGTGTGAGACTTTGTCTCAGAAAACAAAGGTAAATGGCTCCCGAGAAACAAGACCCAAAGGTTGTCTTCTGGCCTCCACATATACATGTGCATGCATGTACAGGTACCCACTTGTATTTGAATACACACAGTGAAACAGAAACTTGAGGTGCCTTACATCCTTAAGTGAACATTCCTCTGGCATGGTACAAATATGAAACCAGCACTTCTGACATTTAGAAACTTAGATATAACATAACTTTTGTCACATCAGAATGATACCACATATTTCTTCACATTTGTGTCATTTTTAGTGTATTTGTTGTGTGCATGCACACACATACATGTGTGACTACATGTGCATATGTGGGTGTAAGAGCACGGCTTTCCCTTGACTCCCTGGTAGCAAAGCTAAGTGG
The DNA here is from genome assembly GCF_014885135.2 of Alexandromys fortis. Classification (NCBI taxonomy): domain Eukaryota; kingdom Metazoa; phylum Chordata; class Mammalia; order Rodentia; family Cricetidae; genus Alexandromys; species Alexandromys fortis. The sequence goes on along the minus strand of NW_026067902.1, from coordinate 23,095,433 downwards.
TGAAGGATGGCGGGTCACTGCCTGAGTCAGCTTGCTGGTTCCACTTGCATTTCAAAATGGAGATGTACAATTCTACTTTAAAAGATAGACTGTTTGACACAAATATAAAATACTTATAAAATGATAGCTACTTGTTACAAAAGGAGTTTTATTACATGCTAGTAAAGTCATCCATATGATTAAGTCAGAGATAAACACACCCATTTTGTAGGTACACATGCTTATATGTTTTCAACACTTTTCTATGATATATTATATTATAGTGCTTCTTATTCTCTTTCCCCTAAATGAATTCTTTAGCCTATTCATTCATAATAAGAAACACTACAAGTTAAATATACTTGCCTCTTTCTCTCTCCATCTCTTCCTCTCTTCCTTCTCCCTCTCTCCCCCACCACACACACATGGGTAAGAGATATATATGTCTCATCCTAATAATAGGGAGCACAAATAGGAGGACAGGATTTTTGAGTAGCGATGTGGTTTGGCAGTGTGTAATTCATTCATTCATTTAGCAAAGGGCTGAATGGTTATCTTGTAGCACCTGAGAGAAATACTTCTGCTTTTAAACTGCACATCAAGTACCCTGTGACTCATGCCTTCTTTATAGTGGTGGTATATAATCAGATGCATGTATCTGTGGCATTGCATATGGTCAGCCCTGAAAACATACATGTAAGTCATACGTGGACTCAACAGTTTATATTTAGGAATATGTATGTAAATACAAACACATATATTATGCAATAATATTTGATGGAAAAACGAGGCCTTGAATTTGGAGGGGAGCAGGGAGGACTATATGAGAGGTTTTGGTGGGAGGAAAGGGAAGGGAGAAATGTAATATATTATCTTAAAAACAAAAAAAGTTGCATAAGTGGTATGACTGAGCTGGCCAATTTTAAAAAATTATAAAATTATTTTTAGATGGTTGGTGCTTTTTAGTTTGTTTGTTTTTAAGTGTGTAAAGGAGCTTGCCATCAAGTCTACTAATGTGAATTTGATCCTTATGGCCCACGACATGGAGGGAGAGAACTCACTCCCTGAGTTGACCTCTGACTTCCACAGACAAACTATGCCATGTACGCCCCCCCCCCATTAAATAAATGTAGTTAAAAACATTTAAGCTTAAGAAACATTTTCTTTGCTGGGTATTGTGGCTTAAATATATGATCTTAGCATTTGGGAGGATGAGGCAGGAGGATCACTGCAAGTTAAAGACCAATCTGTGGTACATAGTGAATTCTAGGCAAGTCTGAAAGCTGAAGCCCTGTCTGTCTCTGAAGGTTGGGTGCTAGTTCATAGATCACATTCAGGAATTCCGGTTTACATTCATCCTAGGAGATGCTATGTAAGCTGGTGCGGGAGAAAAGACATAGTGACCTTACCCAACTCTGAACTCTACAAACTGTGACATTAATCTGTCAATCAAGAAGTGCCTAGTTATGCAATAGTGGCGCTTGATCTTTGGCTAAACCAACACTTCTGAGACCCACTCCAGAGCAGGGAATATATACCCAGTACTGTATACTTTCTGTCTAAAAATAAATGAATGAATAAACAAATAAATGGGAAAAACAAACAAAAACAGAGCAAATTTAAAGGACACATGACAGGGAAGATCATAGGCCCTGGGGGGTACTGACTATCATTTAGCTAAATTGACATAAAGTCATTGCCTTGTAAATATTTATGTTTATACGTATTGACAGATTCTACTCTCAGCCTTAATCAGAGAAGCCTCTCTCCAGGGGATGATGATGAATGGGAAGACCCGGGACTGCACAATGTACTGAGAATAAGTGACAGATGAGGGCTCAGCCCCAAAGGAGACATTTATACTGCCCTCTACTGCTTGGGGGACACTGAAAAGGAGGGAGCAGAAAGAATAGAGCCAGAACATAAAGAAAGGAGGTGCAATGTTCCATCTTCTGAGCAGGGTGCAGTCATTACAGTCAGGAACTCAAAGAAGCTGTGGTTGCCTACGCCTGGTCTACAAGAATGAATCCATTGACAGTCAGACATGGATGGAGGAAGGACTCGGTGGCTGGGCGGGGGGCATACACCTGGCTGTTGAACTATTTGCTAGAACTCATTCCTTTCAGTTGTTTCCATACGCCACCAGGCTTCAATTCCGTGGCAACATAGCTGGCCCTAGTCATACTGAATGGGTCACAAAACAAAGCTAAAAGTCAAGAGTCTAGGGAAGAGACTGTGGGGGTGGAGTTGATAGGGACAGAAGGGCATATGAAAGGGTAGGAGGAAAGAGCAGTTAGAATGCATTGCATGCATGTATGAAAGTGCCAAAGCCTTTAAACACCTTAAGTTTTTAATGTGAATAAATTGAACATCAAATTTAGGAATTTAGAACTTTGTAATTCTAAGCTTAAAAATCTGAAAGCTTGAGGCTTCATAAGTAGCAATAAACTTGAGAGACTTTTCCTTATCATCTGGGGACCTATGATGACATGAATTCTTCTTATGTATACAAGCCCTGTATTAGTTATTTTCTCATTGCTCTGACAAAAGGCCTGACAAGAGAAGAGATGTCGATTGACTCACGGGCAACTGCTGTTCTTCATGACAGAGAAGTCTTGGCAGCAGGAATATGCAGTAGCTGGTCATTGCATCCACAGTCCTGAGCCTAAGACATGGATGAACACTCCATTCACCTTCTCCTTTTTGTTCAGGTCGGATATCAGCACATGGCATGGTGCCATCCATCTTTAGGGCAGGGCTTCTCACCTCAATTAACCCAGCCTAGAAATTTATTCTCAGACATGTCCACTGATTTGTCTTTTAGGTGATTTGAAATTTTGTCAGGTTGAGAATGTTAGCCTCTGTGAATACTTAGATACTTAAAGACAGCAATAGTAACTATAGTAGTCTAAAATTTCTATTTTCTTGAAATTTTTTAAGTGTGACATGATTTTAAATCATAGCATTCTGATCGATCTCTTTTGGACAGTTGACAAAGTAACAAAAGATCGCTAGACAATAGGAGTCCTTTCCAGTCTGTTTTGAAGAATACATGCAGGTTTTAAAAACAAGAATGGCTTGAACAGAGGAGGTAAGAATTGAACTGAATTTCAAAGTTTGGGCCAGGGGAAAGATGAGGGGGAAAAATTATAGTTTGGAGGCTGTATGTTGGAGTTTGGGGAGAAATTATGTAAAAATCATGGCTTAGGCAGATGCTTAAAAAATAGCTGTTGGAGCTGGGCGTTGGTGGCGCACGCCTTTAATCCCAGCACTTGGGAGGCAGAGGCAGGCAGATCTTTGTGAGTTCGAGACCAGCCTGGTCTACAAGAGCTAGTTCCAGGACAGGCTCCAAAACCACAGAGAAACCCTGTCTCAAAAAAAGAAAAGAAAAGAAAAGAAAAGAAAAGAAAGGAAAGGAAAGGAAAGGAAAGGAAAGGAAAGGAAAGGAAAGGAAAGGAAAGGAAGAAAGAAAGAAAGAAAGAAAGAAAGAAAGAAAGAAAGAAAGAAAGAAAGAAAGAAAGAAAGAAGAAAGAAAAAATAGCTGTTGGGATATTTGGTGGGCTCAAGTTGATGACATACAGTGGTCCTGAAGCTGTAAGTTGCCAGAGACACGATTCTGATGACCAGGAATAGCCATTCTTTGGAGATGTCTTCTTTTCTGTACAGGCTACTTTCATATTTGACGACTTTTAAGTTTCTTATTGATTACATACTAGACAGAGAACAGAATTTGATTTGTCCTGTAGGGTTCAGTTGTCAGATGATATCCAGCTTTATTAGGCATTGCTTGTATATAGTGAGGAAACCGATGGGCTAAAGCCTGCCACGTGGAGGAACATCCCCAGCTATAGGATGTGTAGCTTCTAAGGACACAAGCAGAATTGCAGTTTTCCAGGAGAGGCACTGACAGGTCAGTCCCTATAGAGATGTAGCTTGGGATCTCCCTAACCTTGATGTTCAGAGGCCTCAAATCCAGCCTTTGAAGAAAAGATTAAATACTTGCTGGCATTTATGCTTTCTTGTCTAGGAGCTCAGTCTCAATTGAGAGCCTCACACAAAGGAGAAACACCTGGTGCAACCTGGTCATCTTACAGCATTGTGGTCCCCAGGAGTAGCCAAATCGGCTCCATCACCAGAGCTTCAAATGTACATGAACTTGTCTTCCAGATAGTCATCTCCTCTTTCTGCCTTTGTCACTCATCCTCTCTTCTATGTGGTTACCACTTTTCATTACACAGTGTCCAGACTTAATGTTTGTTTACTGCAGAGAACCCAAACTAAGGGAACGGAAAAGAGGATTCAAGAAGCTGAAAAACAAATTGACAAATGGTTGATAAAACTAAAGAACTGAGACTCAACTGTTTGAAAAAGTAGAAAGTACTAAGGATGGATCTTAGTAGTAGCACTCTTTACCACTCTGCTTTCCTCTAAAATGGAAAACAACTGCCCGTGTGTGTGTGTGTGTGTGTGTGTGTGTGTGTGTGTGTGTGTGTATGGGAACCCGTAAGGGCAAGTAATTACATTGGTCATGGACATGGAAGATTCACGTTGGTACTAACCAGGAAGTTTCCTCCCTGGTGGTTAGCTTTCATAGCACCAGAAGGTGCTATATGGGCTGCTGGGGAGAAGAGGTCATCAAGGGTCTTAATTTATGCACTTCTCAACTCTGCAAACTATAGTAGTGATAAGCCTGGCAAGAAAAGCTCATGGGCGCAATAGTGGCTTGGATGTTAGGGTGCTAACCAACCACTTTCTGGTTGAAATTAAGCCTTACTCCACAGGAGGGAACACATATCTAGTACTTTAAATCTGAGCAAAAATTCAAGGTTATGGTGACCACGTACCTAGGTGTGAATCTAATATCATTATTCTGTTAAATCGGCAAAAGGTCAAGCTGTGTTGTAAATTCCTATCTCTGTTGTCAGAGATTAGTTCATCTTGCAGATGTATTGGGGAAGACTGATGGTACTGTCAGTAGTTGTTTTACTGATTTTGTACATTGCTTATGTTAGAAGCATTCTATAATGAACAAATTCAGTCTTGAGCATTCTGCGTCAGTTGAAACATTACTGCCATCTCTTGTGGCATGCTTTATCCAATGCTTGCCCTCTGCTGTTCATGTGGCCATGCCTCCAAGTGGCTTGAATTCTTATTTTGTGCCTTCTTCCTAGAAAGGAGAGATGTATCTACTGCAGTGCAAGGCATTAGGAAGTGGGAGAGGCTTTCTGTCTCCATGGTTAAAAAGTCTGGAGGCCCACATTGTGCCTAGTTAGTGCTGCTCCTGTGGACACATGTATAGAGCTGACCACAATAGAATTAGAAAGCCTATGAAGGGGCTTGCCTGCAGAAAACTGGTTCTTTCTCACTCAGTGGTCATTGGCTGCCTGGAGTTCTTCATCTAGGGATGTGGCCTTCAGAAATTCACTGGTCTGTGTTGGAATGTGTGACTGCTATGTAGGTCTTCTTTGGGCAGCCATAGTACTGAGATGTCATGGGTACAGCATCCTTGTCATGTCTAGAGGGCACTGTAGCACAGCAGGTATCTTGTTTGTCTAACTCTTACAGTCTTTCCACCTCCTCTTCCACAGTGTTCCTTGAACCTTAGGTTTAGGGGTTGGGATGCCTTGCCCCTATTAGTATACCTCAATTTGCAAGTTTTACAGTTTAATTAAAATCAGCTAACTCTTTTTTTTTTGTTCTTTGTTTTTGTAATGTTCTCTTCAACATATTAAAGTCCCTATTTTCTTCTGTTTTCTCATACATGTGTGAAAGCCCCACCTTGAAGTTGGAGATCATCTTCAATTGTTCTTCCACTTTGTTCACAGGTCTTTTAATTAAACCTAGTGTTCACCAATCTGGCCTGGCTAGTCTTGTTAGCCCCTTCACTCTGAGGGTCTCCTGTTTCCGCCTTCAGAGCACTGTACAAGGCCACCATACTCACTAGACATTTCCATGGGTTCTGATATCCAAACTCTGGCCTTCGAACTTGCGTGGAAAGCACTTTAACCACTAAGCTATCTCCCTAACCCTCAACTGATGTTTTTTAGAAAGTTTGTAGACTATGGTTCTGAACACTGAGAAGTGCACCTTTCAAAGGTTTATATTATGATGAAATTATTGCAACACCTTTGCACCTCATGACCAGGTGTGCACAGAGAAGGCTGCTGTTTCCCTGGGTAACATAGAAGGATACACGTGCCATTCGCATCTGCGAATGAGTGGCAGACCAAAGGAAGTATTCCCAGAGAAGGCGACCACACATGTGAACAACTGCTTTGATCTCCACCATCTGGCTAGGCTTTCGAATTATGCTAGGGAAAGTGGGCAGGTTCACCAGGCACATTACTGTCTTCTTAGTTCTGTTGCCACATCATCTGTTCCTAAGTAAGGTGATGGGTTACTGTTTCATATTCTCAGTATCCATACCACTTATCCATGGTAATTTCTGTCAAAAATAATTGAGTATAGCCCAAGTTTATAAAACACAGTGAATGTCTAAGTCTCATTTGGTTCAGACTACTACTTGAACTTTAACAAAATGATGTGGCAGCTGTTTTCTCAAGAGACTCACATGAGAACTCTTTAGAGCAGTCAACTCAAATAATAGCATCACTTCCTAGAGATGAAGTCACTGAATGCAAGGGGCCACACTGTTTGCTAGTTTGCAGAACTGGTGGTAAGGCAGGACCGGGTAAGACAGCTAGTGGTGCTCTTGAGATTCCATATGTGCTCTCCTCATTAGTGCAAAGATGTGTTTGCAAATTTCCGTTACATGTATCAGTGATGCTATAAGCATGCAATCATGTAGCTAGCGGTCTTATTTCTTTCCACAATGTTGACTACCATATCTCATGTCTGCCAGTGTTCCAAGGCCACTGAAATTTATAGAGAACCTGATAGTATAAACGAAGTTTCAAATTATCCAGGTGCTATGATGGCACACAGCTATGACCTTTACTAACTTTCTTAACTAGATCATTGTACAAGAGGCATTCAAGCAGTCCATGACCTAAGCCATCTTACTAAATATTTGAGGTTGATTCCACAGGAGGATTCTGACGGAACTGATTTGCACCAGGAGCTAAGCAGGACCAGGATGTTCTGCGTAGCTTTCCTATCTTTGCACAGCACATACACCCTTTTCTTGAAGCTTTCCATTCGACCTTTCTTCTAACATGGTATTTCAGACTAGTTTGTGGGTGGATGAGACATATTTGGGGTGGAAAATTGTTTACATATAAAATATATTTACTTCCTATCCATCTTCCCCTCCCCAGCTGACAGACTTTCTATATTCATAAGTACCATACATTGGACCCAACCAACTACTAATAGGAAATGCATGGGAGAAAGTTGTGTCTGTATTCAACACATGCAGACCTTTCTTATTCAGTAACGACAGTATAACAGTGATTTGCGTGCCATTTGTATTGAGTTAAATCACAAGCAATCTAAAGACAGAGTATATGTCAGATTGTGGGGTACATTATATACAAATATTGTAGTGTTTCCTATAAGAAAATTGAACATCTATAGAATATGGTCTCTGTCAGGGGTCCTGTGAATAATGGATACACAACACAACACACAGACATTTTTTCCCTCATTTCAGATTCTCACAGTTATAAACCTGTCTAACCTGTAGTTCTCATATTCCTCACCTGTTAAATGGACATAACAACTGTTGGCACTTGATGGGAATGACCTTGGACAGATTTAGTTTTGAGAAATGTTTATATTGGCATTAGCGAAGTCTGTGAGTCTGGCCTGACCTAGCTAACTTGTACGTGTCCAGGTCCTTGGGAATAAGATCTCTACTTGTAAAAGTTAAATCTTTTCTGGTTATTGCTGTTGGGTTTTTTTTTTTTTTTTTTTTGCCCCAAAGTTGGCTTTTCCTAAGCTGATTAGTCTGCAAATAGACATATGCTTTAGGTCTACACTTGTTAATTTACCTTGGAAAAAATCAGGTCACTGTCAAATCTGGCAATGTAGTTACAAATACTTGGCAAAAGTGGTCTAATTAGAAGCCTCTCTTCGATGAGCATCTCAGGGAAATGATGAGAATCTGTGCTGTTTTCCTGTGCGTGCTCTGTGTATACTTCGGTGTATGTCACTTCTCATGTTACCTTACACAAAAGCGTGTCAACTGTCTACTAATAGTTCCTCCTTTTCCTCCACAGCCTCCAAGTCTGTTATCAATAATATGCTACGGGACCCTTCTCAGATTCCAGATGGAGTTCTAGCCAACCAGGTCTATCAGGTATTAATCGCAGCTGTTTTCAGGGACGATGCTCTTATCTGCCTGGCCGAGTAGAGGATTTTAAACCTCATTTAATTACTGTCATCATAAACGATCACTGAGGTCAGGGCGCACCATAAATGGCAATGCAGTATTTTCAGGGAGAGTATTTTTACTTTTTTAATAGCTTGCTTTTATAGTAATTAAAAGGAATGCAATTTTTGTTTTCTGTGATTAAATCTGAATAGCCTTTTGATAGCTTTCTTTGGGTATTGGGGGGAGTAATGACTGCTTTTAGAATGTTTACTTTGGTGGTGCTGTAGTCACCCAGCCTATAACCCGTCTCTTATTTGTCCGCAGTGCATTGTGAACGACTGCTGCTACGGACCGCTGGTGGACTGCATCAAGCAGTATCCTTCCCCATAAAATTTTAGGTGCACAATTGACGAGCTTAGACTCGGTGGAGGAGATGTGTCTAGCTTTAACCTGACATAAAGTTCTGCTTCACAAAACACATTTCATACTCTCCTATTTTACATTCCATCAACTGGAGGGTCACTGTGGACCATTCTTTTCTGCCGCTTAGGAGAGATCAGCTAGGCCCTAGGAAGGTGTCAGTTCAGCCCATGCCCGTCCGCCTGCTTATTTCAAACTGCTTGGTTTTCAATGAGTTTGAAGGTGCAGAGTCATTAGGCAGGTAACACACTGTCTTGGAATGTATCTAACCATCCCAGTGGCCATTTTTTAAAATATAACAAAGTTCCATTGAACACGAGCCAAATTCAGTTGAGTGTTCTGGAATACATTTTGAATGTAGAATTAAAGGCTGATGTTATTCAAATGCCACCAGAGACCGACCACCGCATTTTAAAGGGCAGTAGATTCTCCTTGCTTTAATGCTTGCTGCAATCTGTACTGTCATTTGGGCTCCTAATAAACAGTTTTAAAGAGACTGTGTTGATTTTTCCCTTGGGACCGACTTGAAGGCTATGAGAGCAGATATATCCAGTCATTCATTCTTAAAGCCACTGAGGTGCCCGAGGATTTATGCTTCCTTCTTAAAATTAGGCTCGGTGAATGGGGATGATTTCAGTAGAGATTATTGATAAACAAAATGGCATGACAGTAAGAATTTGGATAACACTTTAGGGGAAAGGGTACTTTCTTAAACAATACTCATAATTTTTGGTGGAAATCACTTTAAAAACACAGTCTTCCTGGGCTAGATTTTGATAGCAGGGATGGTACAGGGGCCAGCAGTGTCTCAGTGAAAGCCAGTCCAAATTTTTGTTGGATTCTCTTGCAAGCTAGTTGTGTGTACACGCATCTTCACACGTGCACATATATGCGTGTGCATATCCATATATATGTGTGTATTCATAGTCACATGCACAAATATGTGTTTATATATCTGTATGTGCATATCTATGTTTGCACATGTGTATACCTTATTTATAACCTTCTAGTTTCACAAAGACTTAGAGACAAAAACATTTTTTGAGACATGGTTTTGCTATATTGTCCACACTGGTCTTACGCTCCCAATCCTCTTCCCTTCATTTCCTTTGTGCTGGGATTGTGACTGTGTATTGTCACACCTAGCTCAAGTTTTTTGCAAAGAAAATTACTTTCTTTCCTAAAGACACAGTTAGGATTTGGCGTAATCTCTGAGCAGAGCCCTCTTGCAAGAATACTGAGTAACTAATTAGGACATAGCTTTTTACACGTGCATTCTCTGATCTGGTCCCCTAACTAAAATGCACCAAACCATGGTATTATCAAAACCTGGCTTTTTTATTAGGCTAAAGTGTAACTATGCTTCTATTTTCAGTGTGAGATTAATGGTAGTGTTAAGTTGTAGGAGCACCAACCTCACATTACCTCAGTGATAAACTTCAGCACATTTATATAACAATTGACACCATCTCAGAGTGTCTAGGGCTGAATTACATGCTAATTTCAAAGCACATAAAATAGTTAAAAATCAATTTAAAGTTAAGGTTTTAAAAGCATAATGTCTTTTGAAGGATTGCATATTGATTTTAAATATAACTCTCTAATTATATATGCATGGACTAAAGTATGAAGTCAACTGCTTTGTAAATGCCAGGAGGCTATTTTTCAGTAATAGTTGAGACGCTTACGGGAAACTAGATTGCTGTATTGCTAGCGAAGAAAATGGCTTGTGAGGTTATTTACAAGTTTTGCCCGATGGTCACTACCATACATCAATAATAGGTATCCTTATAGACAGTGTCTAAGTGTTTCTGCTTATGGAGCATTATAAATTCTGTCTGGAACATTTTCCTTGTATACATGTATATATTTTTGCCATCATTCACATTCTCTTTTGGCTGTGTATTGTCAGTAGGATTTAATGGACTTTATAATTTCAATTGATAAATATAATGATATGTAGATAAATTGTATTCACTGACTAGATTCTAATTTTTGCAATTCCATTATGCTTATTACCAGTAAAAAATACTGGTTTTATAAACTTTATTTTGTTGACCTTGCATTTTTATATCTATATCAAACAAAGCATAATCAAGAAGTATACCTTTTCAAAATTTGAAATTGTTGATTGTAGTAGCTATGCAACATAAAGCAGGATGGGGAGTTTGTGGAAAGACTGATCATGTCTTTGCACCAAAGTGGTGTCAGTTTCACATGCTGTAAGTATGCTTGCAAAGATGTGTCCTATTCTGATCAACAGGAATTGTTTTATTTCATACGGGAAGCAATTGTTGGTTTTCTTTGGAAGTGAGAAATGTTTTTCTGTGTGGTCCTAATAATAATTCAGGCAGTGTTTGTTTGCCTTGCTTACCCTCACCAAAGTACATCAGTTTCTTACAAAGGAAGCACACACGTCGTAAATGGAATAGATGCAAAACTTCCTTTCTCCATTATGAAAGCGTTACACGTAGGCGTTCGTGTTCAGAAAATAAAGTAAATTGGTCACTTATTAAAATGACACACCAATCACAGTAGTAAAGAGGAAATACTATCAGGGTGCTTTATTTTTCTTTTGGTACCTGCTGTATTTATTTATTTATCTATCTGTTTATTTATTTTCTTTAGTATGTGTGCCCCCGCCACCTCCATTCCTTTGCTTCTGCATTTCATATCCACCAAGCAAACTCCATGAAGAAGCAGCCTCTTCAAGTTTCCAAAGTGAGGCTCTAGGCCACAGCGACTAGACAAAGGACTAACAGAAAAGCGGGAGCGGGGAGATGACTCAGGAAGTATGAGGGCTGTGGGTTTCATTCCTGTACCATCAGTAACCTCAGTTTCATGATTCAACATTTTAGATGTAAATAATTTACAGCCATAAAAGTGAGAGCACATTTATGTGGGAAGAAGTAAATAATTTAGTTTCAAAGTGTGGGAAACCCTGGTCATGAGAGACAATTGAGACTTTCCCGTCAAATATCTCAATGGACTTAGAAAACGTGCAAGATTCCACGATTTAAAGTTTTTCTTTCTTTTATATTTAGGTAAAAATTAAGTACATGCAGTCATGTGCATTGAAAGAGAAAAACAAACAGGGCGCAGCAGTAATGCTGACTTTGGCCTTATTTTGAAGGTGGACAAAAGTTGACTGTGGTTCTTGAATTAGTGGATTTAAAAGACAGTCACCTGTAACCCACTGATAAAGGAGAGGGTAATTTTCTAGGATTTTTTTAAACTAGTGATATATGAATTGCCGGTGCATGATGAGAGTAACCATCTCTGGTAAGTCAAGGAGTTGTTCAGCCATCTTGATGTTGTGGGGTTGGGTAAGGTGGACCATGGAGGAGAAGATCCTGACCGTGTCTACTAAATTCCTTCCATTGGACTGAAGGACCAGAATAGTGGAACACATCTGAGACATAGTATAGGCTCCTTCCTTCCGAAAAAGAGAGCAAGCTTCAAAGGATTACTGCTGATGTCAGTATTTATGAGCCATAGGGCCTTGAGCATAGTCCTCAGCATTTCAGAACCTTACTTTACGTGACTGAGAAATGGGACTAAGATTATCTACTCTTTGAGTTGTGAAGATTCAAATAAGATCTCAGGTGTTTAGTATAAAGGTTTAGGCAATACACTTAGCTAAATTCTTAAAGATTTAGCATGAAGCATGTGTGGTCTTTAGGAAGCATTGACTAGTAGCCTGTAGTATATAATTCTGATGCTTTTGGAAAAGTGTAAGATCAAACACAAGCCTCGGATAGAGCTCTTTCCTGCCTTTACCTGTTTGTTTTTCTTCATTGCTAGAGATAGAATTAGGTTTTCAGGAGTGCTAGGCAAACACTATACCACTGTCCTGTACCTTCAACCCCTCATCCTTGGCTTTCCCACATGCTTACTGGCTTTGTGTGCTTTCTTCTGATCCCTTTCCCCACCTGATAGAAAAACAAGCCTTTTCTACTTGTGAGGACGGAATAACATACTTAAATCACTTGATATGATGTCTGCCGTGGAGAAAGCATTGGAACACTTTGTATGTTCCTGTGTACATCAGATCATATGCATTTGTATTTGTTCATGTGCGTGCGTGTGCGCGCACACACACGTGCACACACACACACGTGCACACATACAACAGCCTTTGTACCCCCTGGAAGTCAGGCAGGTGCTGATGACTGGCAAATAGATCTCACAGATTTCTTTTTTTTTTTTTTTTTTTTTTTAGTTTTTCAAGACAGGGTTTCTCAGTAGCTTTGGAGCCTGTCCTGGCACTAGCTCTTGTAGACCAGGCTGGCCTAGAACTCCCAGAGATCCGCCTGCCTCTGCCTCCCGAGTGCTGGGATTAAAGGCATGCACCACCACTGCCCGGCGATCTCACAGATTTCTAAGACTCTAAGATTGGAAACCGTTAGGGCAAAGACTGGTTAGTTACTGTTCTTTCTTGTACTTAGTGAGTGTTGAGTTAATATGTACTAAATTGAATTGGAGGGCTGTTTTGTAAAAAATACAAATTAATGGATATTTTAAGTGGCTCCCCTCTTTTTAGAAGAAATTAAAATCATAGTGCTTTATAAGTCATTGTTGGCCAAAATATATATGTTATAGAAAAATTCTGCTGACTTATTTAAATGAGGGAAGAATGCACCTAGAAATTTCCTTCCTCAGAGATATGAGCTGAGTTGGAAATCCTTATATAATTACCATAATTCTCTATTTCATCCCAACACAAAGGCTTGGTATTAGAATTTTCCTGATAGTTCAGCCCTTCGGTTGTGTTCCCTCCTTAACTGAAATGTCTGGTGCTATTGGCTATGAGCATGAAGTCCTGCTGAGAGACTTGCTTCTGAAGAAAAACCTCTCCTTCCTTGGTAAGTGTTGCTTGGTAAGTCCTGGGTCCTTAAAGGTCTAGTTTTAAAGTCTTCACCTTCAGGTAGTCTGTGCTGATGGGGGCCAAAGGTGATGATGGATGCTCGGCGTGGTATCTGTTATTGACTTAGACCTGAGCAGAAGCTCTCATACCCAATCCCCGATGTAGACAGCACATGCACAGGCTTGCAATTAATATTTTATAGAATAAGTGGCTGAAAAAATGCTTTAATATCTGTTGGAGTATTGCTTTGGGTGTCATGAGATATTAGCCATAATCTAAACCTTATGAGAGAGAGAAACAAAGAAATATTGTCTATAAAAGGCTTTATATATTAAAGAGAATACTTAGAAAAAGTCATGTTAGGTATGCGTGTTTCCTCATATAGGAAAGTCCTGTTATTGAAAAGCAAAATATTAAGCTCTTATTGTTTTCATGCCAAGTATTAATTGCACCATAGATTCAGCATGATTTTTCAAAATCCCCATATGTCTGCATTCCTAAGTGACCCAGCAGAGAATCTCACTGTTATTTTTTTCAACATTTCTTCATCATTATAAATAAAGCCTGGAAGGATGTCCATATAACAATGGAGGATGGCAACCATAAAGCAGCCAACGAAGCATTCATTTCTCTCCTCCATTGTTTCTGTAATAACTAACAAAAGATCCACACTAGTCGTGTTAGTAAGCAGTTGCATGAAGACACTGAAGAACCTATATAGTTGACTTTTAGAGACAAAAGGGGAAACCTATTCCATTACTTAATTTTATTGTAAAATGGGCAGCAAATTACCCAAGGAAAGTCAAGTCCATAAAACCGAGAATAAATCTTTTCATATTGGCCAGTCTTTTTACTCCACTGGAGAGTGTAGTAGGATGTGCTGCAAGATTGTTGGTGCTTGAAGCTGAGAAAGGATCACAAATATTCACTAATTAGGGTTTAAGAAAGTTGATCAATTAGGAAAATGCTCCCCAGTTACTAAATTTCAACAGTAGAAACAGCCAAGTATTTTCTTATAAGACGGGCAGCCAAATCGTAGAGCCTATGGAAATAATGTAGTGTGGGCATACATTTCCTTTGAAAAATGCATAGTGCTAAATAAAATGGGTAACAGCTCGGAGCTGTTATAATATAGTTATAATGGGTGCCCATGAGGCTCTCTATAGTGTGTTTCAGAATGATAGTATTCTGATAATATTATAAAGTATGTGATCCACCACTTACTCAGCTGCAGGTTCTTGTAGATACAGCCAAGGCTAATTTTTGTTTTAAGTCACCAGCTAAGTAGCTCATTGGTCTTATTTTTTGGCACCATCTGTCTATAGGCAGACAGCCCGCTTGGGTCCACTTCTTTGTCTAGCCTAATTTCTGAATGTTTCCTCCCTGAGGACAAGCAAAGTCCAACTGGAAGAAAGAACAGAGAGTTTAGCTATGACCTAAATGTAGTCTAGAATCTTAGGTAACTGGATTGAGTGTGTTAGACTAGCCTCACTTTAACTGACAAATACTAGTGCCGGAATATGATCAAATACTTGTTTCCAATTGCACAAATGTACAGAAATATTTAAATGTTGAATTTGACGGATCCCCCACACTCCTTTGTGCTCTGGGATATCAGGGAATTATTTGATGGAAACAGCTGTTGTGTGGGTTTTATAAGAGCAAATATCTGCTCACCCTAGATAGGGAACTGACTACTGAGCAAACAAACAATTACAACCGAGTTGTGACCTGCGGCCCTTAGATTTACCGGAGTGACTTACAAGAGCATGGGTGACTCGGTGACGCTGCATTACAGAAAACTCCATCCCAGTATGAGTGAAGATTCACGAAAGCCTTCTCCTAGTGTTCCCATACAGCCTGTGGTCACACCAGGGGAACGAGTTTCTTCCTCCTCTTAGAGTGACTTCCAAAATCCCCTCAAGTCTGCATTCATAAGTGACCTACAGGGAATCTCACTGTACAGTGTTATCTTTTTTCCATCTCTTGATCATTACAAATAGAGGCTGGAAGGACATCCATCTAACAGTGGAGCCTGGCAACCATAAGCAATTGTTTGCTGCTTTTGTGACCTTGACCTTGTGGATCTTGTAACTTCACTAGCTCAATAAGTTTTTTTTTAGCTTTCTGGGCCTTAAAGGATCCAACGTTGATGATGAGATTCATGGGAAACTGAAGATACCAGGTGTCTCAGGTTAGCCAGTCCATTGGGGCTTGACTTTCTCACTTCCTTGGCTCATGCATCCCTAGTCTCCAGGAGGCGTGGTCATTGTATCACTCAGTTTCTCTGCTGTCCTGGTATTCAGGTGGATGTCATCCAGTTCCATGCCCCGCAGCCTTATGAAGCAAGCTGTGGGTGACTCCTTCATTACTTAAGAGTTTTACACCCCAAGCAGTTTAGAAGCAGAATGTTCCTTGCCTGTCAGTTTGCTGTACTAGACCTTCTGCAGGCTGAATTGAGTATTTTCTTGTTCTCTTTGTTAAAGCTTGGACCTAGGGGTGTGTCTGATGACCTCTACCTCATTCTTTCCCTTTTTAATTGGCATATTTTCCCTAACTTACTATGGGTTCCATGTTTAGGTCCCAGGAAAAGCTTGTTCTAAGTTCTCATTTTGCTTCGCATACTGCCAGCTACAAGCGAAGGCATCCATTCCATCTTTCATTTTTGGCACCTGTGTCTTTTCTCATTGTAACTTTCTCTCTTTCATGGGCAGGTTCTTTCTAAGTAAACAACTGAGAGTCAGTTGCCTGTTCTATGCCCAAAGCAATGCCCAGGCAACAGCCTGCTTACGATCCTGGTCTATTTGTGCCACTTTGAGAAATTGCAGTATATTGTGTTTACCAGCCATTTAGGGAGCATCCCCCATCCTCATAAGAGATCCTACTCATCAAGGAGGTATGTCACACCATTCAGTGGAGGAAGACAGACACTGTAGGATTTCCCCTGAGGGAACTCGCCTCTAGGATGGCTTTGCTATGGTTGCAGGTCTTATCACCCATTCCAGGGGCATGGACCTCCTGCTCTGGGAGGGAAGCCACTATCCCACACCGCTGGGAGAGGGGTAGTCATTTCAGAATCAGCCTGAGAGATCAGACCCAGTTGTGGTTCTCCCGCCCATTGCAAAGGCTGTGTAACTGCCCTTCCCACAACTCTCTTAGATCTTGGTAGTCCCTGTTTGAGTACCAGTTTTGTTGTGTGCCTTTGTTTGGTATGACTTGAACAAACATTGACCGCAGGACAGGTCATCAGTCACACACAAGAAGGGATTCCACCCAAGTCATGCTTAAAGCAGTGTATCAGTGAGTTTACTGGAGTTGCTTCCAGGCATTTGTGACTCAGAGGGAGCTGTATCATAGGAAAGTCTGCTCCACTGTGATCTTGAAAGCTCTGTGCTAGAGTTCACTGTAGACGTGCAGTGCAGTCAGTTCCTCTGAAGGGAGTCTCCTTTACCTGACTGTGGCCCACTGTTTTTATAATGAGGGGGAGCATCTCTTGCAACTTGCTGAGACTTGTATGCTTTGTTAGCTTTCTGAGTCTCACGAAACTATCTCCTCCCAGGAGGACAGAAAGTTTCAATTCAGAGGAAACCACTAGCTGACAATACTCTAAGAAGATACCTAAATGATATTAAAAACAAAGAAACAGTAGTAAGTTTAGACAAGTCCATACAACAATTTCAGTTCTGTCTCAAGTATTTCTGTAGACAGAAGTTTTTGTTCCTCCCAGTCCTGGAGCCATTTGGTCGCAAAGAAACACACAGAGGCTTTATATTAATTATAAACTGTTTGGCCTATTAGCTCAGACTTATTATTAACTAGCTCTTACAACTTAAATTAACCCACAATTCTTATATATGTTTAGCCATCAGGCTTGGTACCTTTTCTCAGTAAAGTGTTCTCATCTTGCTTCTTCTGCTTCTCTGCCTTTCCTCTTCCCAGAATTTTCCTAGTCTGGTTGCCCTGGTTATATTTCCTGACTGACTACCGGCCAATCAGCATTTGATTAAACCAATATGAGTAAGAAATCTTTACAGTGTACAAGAGCATTACCCCAGAGCATATTTCCTCATCAGAATATAAACATTTATTTTAGTCATTCTAAGGGCTCTAATGTAGCATTAACCTAACAATGCTTATTTGTGGTTAAAACATGAAGATCTAAATTTGTTGAAATATTGTTGTTCTTTTACTTTATGAATACCTCCTGAATGATGATTAATTAGCAGCAAAGTATTGTGCCAGACAGATAGATGGAATGTTTTTGATGGAATTTTAAAGAAAGTGTGGGGGAAATATCAGTATATAAACATTGCTAACCCAATGATTTTCTTTCTTGCTTATAATGTTTGCCTCATTTTGATTCCTTAATAGGCAGAAATAATTTCTCTTTCTCCCTCTATACCTCCCTTCCTCCACTTCTATCTAAACTACTTTTACAAAAGTTTTTCTTATTGCTTATTGTTTAAATATGAATTTTTTTATAATGTAGAGCTTATGACTTTCCTTGAAACATTTTATTCTGTTGTAGAATTTCCACCTATTGTTTGTTATCTAACCTCTACTTCTCACCAATAGAAAAGAAATTATGTACCATTTTTCTAGCCTTAGTTCTGCTTTGAAATTCTTTGTCTTGTAGGTATTAGCTGATCAGTTTCAATGACATGGGACTTATTCAGGTACCCTAGGACTGAGTAGGGGAGGGTCTTGAGGATTGAGATTATACATTTACTCATCTGGGTTTATCCTGTCTTAAAAACGTGTATGCTTCGTATTATACAAATAAGTATTTGCAGTCAGACTGGTCAAAGATGAGTAAATAATTTTAATTTCTCCAACTAAGAAGTGATATTTATTCCATAAGTTAGCTAGTTAGTTGAGTATTGTAAGAACGAGACAACAGTTAAGATCCTGCTTTCCTGGAGCTATGGTCCCTGTTCTGGGGGGCTGAGGGGGTCTGTCTAGTGTACCCTATTTATCAGGTATGTACTTAGTATCTTCTCAGTGGAAGTAAAATCTGTCAGTGGTGACCTTTTTAAGTTCGCTGAGTTCTTTAGTAGTTTGTTTATTTTACTTACTTCATGTTTTAATTACTTTGTAATTATGTGTATATGTGCAGGTATGTGCCCATAGGTGCAGCTGCCCAGAGAGGACCAAAGCTTCAGATCACCTGAAGCTGGGATTGCAGGAGGTTGTGAGCTGCACTATATGGATGCTAGAAGTAGAACTTGGATTCTTGGCAAGAATAGTGCATGTTCTTTACTATGGAGCTCTGGCTATCTCTTACTCTATTTTGTAGTAAAACCCAACAGGGGTATGAATATACTATTTTTATAATAAAAGCTGATAACTAAATTTTTGAGGTTAAAAAATGCTGCTGCTTCCTCAATTGTTTGTTACTGAAATTGTGACAGCTAGAATTTTGTACATACCTCAGCTGCCTCCGGCAGGACCCCGTTCCCCCCCGCTGGGGATGGCTGACCCTCTTGCCTTTGTGCTCACCAGTCTTTCAAGTGCTTCTCATGATTTGAGTATTAAAAACTTACAGGGAATTTTACTGTAGATCTCTGTATATTAACAGTTCTTTCCACGGTCGCTCAGTTAGAATCCACTTTGAGTAGTTGGCATTTAAAGTCTTAGAACATATCAAGAACTGCCACCCGTATCAAAGTTCAAGTGCACGGAGCGTGCTCATCTTAGAATTGATCTGGAAGTATAGTGATCCTCCTGGTGACCTCTTCTTTGAAGACACTACATTACTGGTACCAACAAAATTTAAAAAATAAATGACAGAGAGAGAAAGAGAGAGAAAGAGGGGGGGGCGGTTTACGAGACAGGGTTTCTCTATGTAACACTCCTGAATGTCCTAAAACTTGCTCTGTAGACCAGGCTGCCCTAGAACTCACAGAGATCTGCCTGCCTCTGCCTCCCGAGTGCTGGAATTAAAAGTGTGCACCACCACCGCCTAGGGAAAAGTTTTACTCACTGTGTCTCCAAGTGACTGGGCTTTTCAATGCTGTACCTCTCTTCAGTTTTTTATTTTGAGAGGAGATCTTAGCTTTTATGGGGGCTTTTATTTTAAGAGGAGATTTTAGCTTTTATGGGGGCTTTTGAGACCTTTGGGCAAAAAGAGCAGCAGCGTGCGGGAAAGAAATGTTGGCAGTGAGGAGACGACAGGACCATTTGCACCTCTAGGAAAACAGGGAAGAGCTCGTCCAGGAGACAGCCGATAAACCGCTCATCAGCACCGGTTGGCATGTCTCCAGGTCAAGGGGACTTTCATTAGTGACTCGAACAGCCGCTGTTGGGTGCAAATTCTTGTTAAGTTTAGCTTAATAAGGATGGCTCTGGAGATATTTTATTCTTTCCAGCGAATGTTACCCTGTTAGTAGACACTAACAATTACTTTGAGTGACACCTGAGAGGCACTTACTTTACCCCTGCCTCATTCCTTCCCCCGATGTTTGGACAAACCAGCGTATTTTACATGGGCACATTTCTAGCATGTGTGTATTGTTCTCCGGGACTCCAAGAGGGTTTAATGTGCAAAGCCATCGACTTTGGATGTCCCTTGCCGTAAGAAATTAGGATCTTTGTTTCTAGGAGTTCATCTGTTCCTGCTGTTTTCTTCTCCACCTTTAGAGCAGGCGTGCTGTGCTGGAGCAGCGGTCTTGATGTGATAAACAGGGGATTAGGACTTCAGGGGAGCAGTAGGCAGCAGGAGCAGGTGAGACTCAGAATGCTAAGATTGTTTACCTGCAGATGTTAGCACTAATAAGAGACAAGAAATAAAATGTGATTATGTAGGCAGTAGGGAGCAGAGATGCTTAGATTTTTCATAAGGAATCCACCACTTAAATGCCTGTCTATCAGAAGGTTAAAAAGAAGGTAGGTTTTTAAAGTGGCAGGGATGTGCTATTAGGGACATAGAGAATTGGAGTTCCACCCCCTTCCTGAAGACATTGCAGCCAGAAGAGGCTGTCCTCAAAAACGCCTGTGCACACTTCCCTCTAGAACTAAGAGACACCATAGACTTCCCCTGCCACTGGAACACGCATGCTCTCTGAAACACCAAAGAAAGGCAGTGTGGTGCACTGCCTGCTCCAGGCCCGCGGCCCTTCCCTCCCTGTTGCTGTGGTTAGATAGCGGGCCTGCTGTTCTGCTTTCCTGATCACTAACAGGGTCTGGGGACTATTGTGATTGTTAGTGGCAGAAATGCAGACAAACTATTGCACTTAAACACACAAAGAACTGATGGCTTCTAATGTGGACCCAGTAACTCCAAGGGGAGAACTTTGCCTCTGGTGTGCCTGGAGTTCAGAATCGGGTCACTCATACCTTCCTCTGTCCTTCTTGGGATGCACTTTTCAATGCTTCCTTCATTCTCAAGTAAAGATGATCACTGGCAGGTACTACTTCGTTTATTTCTTAGAATTATAATGTAAGAAAAAGTTGTGCTGTCATCTCAAAAACAAACAAAAAACACAGAAATGACTCTGTTGTCAGCTGGCCTGGATCTAATAATGCCCACTCGGAGCTGGGTGGTTGGAGGACAGTTTACTAACTACTCAATAGAATCGCAATGCCAGGATAGCAGTGCCAGGCAGGATCACTACAGGGCAGCCAAATGAAATAGTCTGTCCCTACAGTGAACTGCACTTTCCCTCCTTATTCTCCTGAACCACAGTTTACCCGGAGTCAGATCTCTTACTATTACTACTGAACTGACTCAATGATCTGTCAGTATTTGCAGATTTGTATATGTAGGCGCACGGTTGTCTCAGTACGGGCTCTTCTTTTATGTCTCTGTGAATATGCCTCGCCATGGATACCAATTCAGAAGAAAGCTGGAAGAGACAGGATGACTTTCAACCAGACATCAGAATTTTGAGGTTGGCAAAGGCTAAAGGGACTTTCTAGGCTCTCTTGTTTTTTAGGAGAAGCTGGTTACAGTCTTTGTGTTACAACTCGGAGCCCTCACAGTAGCCTCTCTGGCTATATCTTGTTTGTCTGCCATGCTGATTTGTCTCTTCTTTAAAGCATAAGGCCAAAAGGACTTCCAGTAATTTGCTTTGTTTTAGAAATTTGTGTATCTCTTATCCATAACACTGGGCGGCCAGGGCGGCCTACCTAGCCACTCTTCAGCCGCTCCAGCTTCTTGACCTCCTATTTGATTCCTATCTTTAGTGCACGTCAGTTTCCCCTAGTATTGTCCCTTAAAGACATAAGCAGAGGACAAGGTCAGAGCAGTCAGTTGTAGTCCTTATTAGGGGCTTTGAGAAGAGGCTTTGGGGGAAGAAGTTGGAAGTAATGGCTGTAATGAAATTTGGAGATAGTTTACCATCCAATGCAGGTGTGTTCGGTGTCTCCCCATTCACCACAGGTGTGTGCAGTGTCTTCCCATTCAAAACGGGTGTATCTGACGCACCTTTACGCAGTGTGCATATCATAATGGCAACTATTATTAAAGCTCTGCTGATGCCTTCAGCAGAAAAAGCCATGAGACTTGTTTTCAGGGAACATGCAGAGAAGGAGGGGTCACAACTCTAAGCATTGAATTAAGTGGTCTATGCACATGAAATACTAGAGTAGAAGAGATGTACTGTACCTTTAATTGGAACGGATGCATGGTTTTGAACTCTCTCTGAATTTAGTAATGATGTACAAGGTTTTAAAGAATTTTTAAAAATCATTTGGTATATTTTATTTCATATTCATGGGTCACTTCAGAGTGTTACTTCTAACTTTCAAATGTTACAAACTGGAATTTTGCACAGTTTCTGGGTAAATGATATTTTTCATAAATTTAAAGATTTTCATGAAATAATACAGGTTAAAGAAAACATTTTCTACTAGTCTTAAATATGATTCTTAAGACTATGTTAACTAGTTTCAGATGTGTCGTGTTCTCTGACTAAAACTCAACCCTTTTAAAGAAAAAAATTGTGTAATTAGTAGCTAATTGCTTTGGATAGTTGGGTCTTTCAAGGAGATAATTCAAAGGACAGAGAAATTAAATGTTCACAATGTTCTTTAGGCATATGTAATCCCTTTTTACAATATCACCTAAGAACAGGCCTGGCAATGTAAAAATAAACAGAGACCAGCATTGTTTTTGTACAATTTAAATAATAGTACTTAAAAGATTTTTAAATGCACATCCATTTCTTCCGTGGATGTAGTTTTGTTGAGTTTTGAGATGTAATGTCAGAGGGAACCAATGAAACTCTGGAAATTAAGGTTATTTGGTCCCTCCAGGTGGTATCAGACGGATGGCCACCTACTGATCACACAAGAGGAAAACGAGTGTTCCTCACGTTTCATAAATATCACACATGATCCAGATTACTTATTGGTATAATTAATAATAGTGTAGAATTGTGCAGACAAAAAGAGTCTTGGTTGGCATGGGCTCATTCTTTGTCCTTTGAGAAGTTCAGGTCATGGTGGACAACTTACCTTCTTTGGGCTTCTTTTAGGATATATATACATATATGTATATATATATATATATATAAATTAGAATGTAGGATTACTTGTCTCTAAGACTTTTCTAGCACAGAAGTACTGTTTCTTGAGGTTCTGGTTATCTATAATTCTTCATTTTGTAGATGTGACGACTAAAGAGTATGCTTTTAAGTGATAATATTCTAATGATTTATTTTGATGATGAAATCTTGGGCCACGAGATTAATGAGTTTAGGAGCTGTGAACTGCACAGGTTTATGTAGCACCTTGAGCTAGAAGAGTCTTTCTGCCTATCTCCTGTGTTCACTGAGGGAGGTTGGTAGGCAGGGTGGGGCATGTGTACAAGAGTGCAATTTCAGATCATTGCCCTCTCTTTTTCTCCTCTCTTAACTAATAATATTTCTTTTTTTCTTTTCTTTTTTTTTTTTTTTTTTTTTTTTNCCTGGAACTAGCTCTGTAGACCAGGCTGGTCTCGAACTCACAGAGATCCGCCTGCCTCTGCCTCCCGAGTGCTGGCATTAAAGGCGTGCACCACCATCGCCCGGCTCTTTTCTTATTTTTTTTCTTTGAGAAGACAGCATATTTTTCAGCTATCTGGCTCCAGCTACAAAGAGTCATGAATCCTAAGGAACTAGTTAGCTAAAGTATGTGTAAAGCGTAAGAACCCATATGAAATGTATGGTTCTTGGGGGAAATGTAGATTGCACACTTACCTATAGTAGAGGGGAAATTTGCAGAGATAAATAGCCAGATGTGATCATGTCCCTAGTACAGAAGGGGTTTGTGGAGACGTTCTCCCCAAATCTAAGGACCAGATAAGGAAGACATCACCTAAAACACTAGTGAGGAAAGAGGGGAGTATGAAAGGAAGGGGCCACTTCTGCCCTTCACACCTGCAATGAGACGAGCTGTGGACATCCATAATCATGGCAGGGATTTCAAAAGAAACCTCAAACTTTGGACCAACTTTGCTGCATCTGTGCTTTGATTATGCCTAGGGAGTTAAATTGAGAGAAAAAGATTGACCTGTGTAAGAAGGCAGGTGTTATACAATGCACTCTTACTTCATTTGCCCTTTCTAGGCTTCAAATATGTGTGGAGAATATGCTGGTAGTGAGAGGGTCACAAAGAGTTCAGGCCTCAGAGCAGCTCCACCGGTGGGTGCAAGCCTGTTGGCACCGTCACTGCGAAGGAGCCAACACAGAATGGCTAGGAAGAACAAAGGCTAGAGCAAGCTCATAGCTTCAGCCCCCTGAGTTGAAAATGGAATGTACAAACCAGAAGTTTAGACAGTGTTCTAATGTTAGGAGCACATTTGGAACCCAAGGGCCAAGAAAGATGGGAAGCTGGGCCAGATAGACAGGCTGGCCTTCAAAATACCGAGTGGAGTGAAGATTGACAGGAAGTTCCATGAGGCCCAACACAGTGCACAGCCTCTTCACAAGTGCTTCTGCCTACACTTGCATTATTCTTTCTTCCTAACTGTGGCAAGTTGTTCCCTCCTTCCCTAAGGAAACTTGAACAGGATGGGAAACCAGTACGTGGGGTGGGGTATAATACGGAAGTGTGATGCATGGCACTGAGAGTTTAGTAAGTAAAAGAAAGGCCATTTCAGATGTTTCGAATAACCTCTTATTATAGGAAACAGTGGTAAAGACTCAGACATGGAGATGCTGTGCTGGGCTCACTTACTATAGGATCATCTTAGTCGATTCTGAGAACATGGAAGGAGGAGAGGCGAGGGGAAGGCAGACTGACTGAGTCTTTATCTCCTGGTACTTTGGAATTCTCCACAAAAAAAAAAAAAAAAGATACTTCCCTAGCCTCACTAGTAGGATGGGGTTTGGGGTTCAGGATTCGGATTTTCGCATTAGAGAAGCCATGCCATTGCAGTTGCACTGGTGACTTGGTACAGTGAGAGGAGTGTGGGTCAGCCTGTAAAGTGTTTGACTACACTTGTGGGTTGCTTGGTGATCTTTGCAGTTTTGTTTTGAGCTGCTGTCAGAAACATAATCATTTTTCTCTGTGAAACAAATTATAACATCTACAAAGACTGAAGAAGATAGGATAATTTTAGTAAAATATTATCTTTTTTTTTTAATGTCAGCGGGCTTTTCAAACCATTCATTGCTTATCTAACACATCACTCAAAACACTACAGTTGAATAACTTTTCTAGTTAGTTTTTCATGGTCAGAGTAAAGCTACAGGGTAGAGACTTTTCCGGTCTATTTCTGTAGCCCAATTTTAGAATTCTTTTCTTTTAAAATTAAAGTTAGTTTGATTTGTATTTCATTATTTCAACAGCTTAAAATTTTTATTTATTTTGTTGTATTCCCAAAAGGGAAGACTGTTCTGAATCCTAGCATCAAGCATCTACAATCTGAGTAAAAATACCAACTTCTAACTGCATTCCACTTAGATATCGACTTTAATGTGTGTCTTCTCATTAAAGCTTATTTATGTTTAAAATGCTGACCTTTCAGGATGTACACAAGAATGCTCTGAAACAGAGCTTCTCAACACTGGCCATGAAACCACTGTCTTGGGCTGACAAATGGATTGGAAATAAGCTACCCAACACTGGGAATGGGCCATTAATTTTAATCAAAGTTGATGCAGGAAGGCCAGTGGGATGCATGACAATGTCAACAGCCCAGTAGGTGTTAAGAGACCACTCGGCCTTCCTTGTTACTTGGTTGAGCCATTAGTTGAGGTTGGGTGAAGACAGAAAGCCATGCTTGGAATTGAATGACCAGGTCACTCCAAAATCTAATGGAGAACTCCCCGTTTCAGAGATCACATTGTAATGCCATTAGAAGTCAAGGACAGCATTTTAGAAAATACTGGGAGGCTTTTTGTTTTGTTTTGTTTTGTTTTTTAATCAAGCACTTTGCTGGTTTTTCCAACTTTGAGTTTCTATTTCCCTGCTTTCTTCTGTTCCAAATGGGGATCATTGATATTTACAGAAGAAACTGAAAAGATAGGGAAAATATCTTCAAGCCTATTTGCTTTTTAGAAGTGTATACTGCAGGCTGTCAAACTCTGAACTGCAAGAAACAGTTGTATATCCAAGGAATTAAGCAAGGTAACTAATTGTGCTGATCTCGCTTTCTCTCTCCTTATGTATGGGAATAGTTTTATTAATTGAAACTCGAGTTTCTCGATTGTTTTAAGAAAGCATTTATGTCCTGATTGCGAAGGCCCCTGTGCTTCTGCCTTACTGTAAACTGTCACTGTTGACTGCTGACACTAGCGGATCCCTTTCCTTCCCTTCAGTAAGTATATTTATTTTGAGAATTTTCAATTACCAAAAAAAAAAAAAAGGTAGCTCCTGACAACTTGGATTAATGATGTTTATAATAAAGACATAAAAATGCAAAAAGGACAAAGAAGCATTCTTGTATCTCTGATTCAGGTTTGGGAAGAAATTCATTTATTCTGACACGGCATTGCACGCGTAAGAAAGACACGTATGGCTGCATTAGTAATTTTTACACATATTTAAGAAAGAAAAGCAATTATATTGCTGTCTTTTTAATGGACTGCCGCAATAAATGATGGTGTTTGTTCTTCCTGCAGATGAAGATCAGCTCCGTGCAAAGGGCTATGACAAAACACCAGACTTCATTTTACAGGTGCCAGTTGGTAAGTCCTTGAGTTTGATTCGCATTTGTGTAGAGAGGGGGATTTTTCCCCCACATGTTACTATTAGCAGATGTTTTTAGAGTAACTTATCTTTATAACACCATGTTGAAATGGGTAAAACTGTTGGCAAAGATTATCTTAAATTATATCATAGGTGGTTCAGAAGCAGCCTGCGCCTCAACACTTTTCCATGTACTTGAGGAATGAGCATTCCTCCTAAAGGCATTTGTTGAGATGCCATTTTCAACTCATTTCTCTGAAATTTGAGTATTTAAAACACAGTTTTGCCAGACCTCCAGGCCCATTTTGGTCTCCTGGTGACACATCGCTTGTTGAGCTGCAGAACAGCATCCTGAGTACTAAGAAAGGGAGTTGTGAAGAACGGGGTGAGGGTGACGAGGATGGCAGAATGAGCTTGTGGCACCAGTGTGCCCGGCAGTGAGCTCACACACGTGGCTTAAACCCCTGCTCATTAATGTGAAGCATAGAGAGACCAGTGCACAGCCGAGGCTTTTCAATCTTCCCTTTCCTTCATCATGATTAGTAATGCTTTGTCCCTTAGCTGTGGAGGGACACATAATTCACTGGATTGAAAGCAAAGCCTCATTTGGTGATGAATGTAGCCACCACGCCTACCTGCATGGCCAGTTCTGGAGCTACTGGAATAGGTAAGGTCCCATTATTTTTCTCTTAAGATAAACGATACTCAGCTGAAGTCTCATTAGAAAAAAATATTTTGTTTAGCTGGTAAAAATGCTAGGAGCCTTTTTTTCCCTAGTAAATATAGGCTCTGATTAATGTATTCATTTCAGATAATTTAAACTTCTCTGCTTTCATAATGTTGCTTCATTTTTTTAAAACTTAAAAATCTGTGCTTAAGGTCAAAACTGGTATAGTCTATTTCCTGCTTTACGGTGACTACATTAATGTCACCTCAGATCCGGATGACAAGCTGTGGTGCACAATACAGTATAGACACTGGATTGTTATCCTTTTCATGGGGAATTTATGCTTCCTTTTCGACTATAAAAGTTAATTTATTCTCTGTCTCTGAAGGCAGTATCCAAACCATATGAAAAATGGAAATAATTTACATTGCGACAGTAGCAAAGAGTTTACCTACCAATTTCTGTAACCATCTTGATGAGACTGCAGTCTCCACAATTAATGGGTGTGGGTGGAACAGATGTATCAACTACCTGCTGTGGGCCTGGACCTGAAAGTTATTTCAGTTAGTCCTTACAAAGAGGTTACATGTGTCTGTGTGTGTGTGTGGGGGGGGTGCTTATGTGTAGGCATGTCTGTAGTACACAGGTTTGTGTGAATATATGCAGGAATATATAGATAGGTGTGAGCCACTGGATGGTCTTCCAGATTGATTAACTCAACGCTTTATTTATTGAGGCAAGTTTTCTCAGTTAGACTAGAGTTCACTGATTCCAGCTTGTCCTGGGGAATCTCATCTCTATCCCTCCTCCCCCAATTGGTGAGATCCAGGCAACAATCATGCCTGCCTGGCTTTGACCTAGGTGCTGGGGATCGAATTCCAGTCCTCACACTTATGCAGCAATACTTTTCCACTGAGCCATCTTCCCAGCCAGGAAGTGACTTTTATCCCCATTATTTGGATGAGTGAACTGAACTCGAAGGAAGGACGTAGTGGCCTGCGCCTATCACGCTCCCCATCCATTCCGTGTCTGACTTAAGTCAGTATCATCTGCAGTGCAGCTGCCGCCTCCTTGGCGTTTTATGGTTATTTTCATGAACACAAGAGGTGGGTCAACCTTTCCAGATTGACTGTGCTTCTGTCGTTGGCCAACAGTAAGGACACGGTAATAAGATGACACATGCCTAGATGAGAAAGGAAGGAGATGGTAGCATCTGCAGGCAGCGGTGTGGGTCTGGGTGGGAGGCTATCGGATTTGGCATTATATTGTTACTCAGCTTTACAAAGGGCCAGCAGATCTCGCCCGTGGCAGCTGTGCTAAACTACGCCTACTCTTCGCCATGGTAACAGTGATCATGACAAAATGCTGAATGTAATGGCCTTCTTGATTTTCTTGTGTAATTGTGCGTAGCATCCAAGCTTTGCTTTACAGGGATGGAGGAGGAAAGTGCAAAATGTTTTAGAAATCAATGCTGCTTCAGCGTTTCCTGTGTTTTATTCAGCCATTATTCAAATTAGCAGTAATGTGGCAAATTGAATTTTAGATTCTTAGCGATTTTCTGATGAGTTTGAAATAGTAAAGAAAGCATCATTTTTGATAGTATAGGGAAAGCAATGACAAGAAAATCAAATCGCCTAAGTTCAGGTTACTAAAGAATTAAAAAGAATTGATCATGTGAATTACTGTGCATGGAGACTGAGTTCCCCTCTTCGGTACTGGATACATCTTTTCTGAAGAACAAATGGAAGTTCAATTTCAAATAAGAAGGCTCAATTTAAAATGCTAAACTCATATCTTCATTCTAAAAGAACTCAACTGTTGAGAGCCTTCTCTGCAGCTCACACCAGACAGAGAGAGACACATCAAATAGTCTAGTAGCCTCCAGGGGTAGCCTGTGGATTAATGACATGGCTGAAGGGAGCATGGGTGGTCAAGAATCTAATACAGTTTCTGTCCAGTTAGGTTGGGCTTTGTTCTGTTGTTTTGTTTGACACAGGTTATCACTATGTAACCTTGACTGCCCAGAATTCACCAAGTAGGCTTCAAACTCCCAGAGATCCACCTGCCTCTGCCTATAGAGTGCTAGGGTTTATGACACACACCTCATGCCAAGCTCCTTTTGTTTGTTTGTTTTGTATTATTATGTTGCTTTTATTATTTTTATTCATTATTGTACATAGAGTATTATTGTTTTACATACCTGAACATATTCTTTGGATGTACATTGGCAAAGCAGGCATAATTTATATGGAGCATGTTGCATAATAGGGAAAGTTAGCCTTGGTTTTAAATGTTCCAGATCATTCAGGGAAGACAAACCCTACAGATAGTCACCAGTGTTAGCAAATGTCTGCAGGTAACCAAAGGAACGCAAATAGACACTGGGGCATTTACTTCAATACAAATGGTGCTTTGTAGTAATGTAGTAATCGGAGTAGATTTACCAGTGGCCCAGAGTTTGACCCCCGGCAACGCTAGCCATCTGTGAATGTTTGGAATCCTAATATTTTGTGAACATGGCACATAGAACAGGTGATAAATTTCTCAGCAGTAGAAGAAATTCGTTCAAGGGTAGTTGAAATTCTTTCAGAGGTTAGCATTTAGACTAAACTGGTGTGTGTAAGGGGGGTCTCTAGTTAACAAGAAAACTCATGTGAATCTAATTGTCATACATTTCAGGGTAATGATCAGATTTTCATGTAAAAACGTTCAATTCATATA
This sequence comes from Alexandromys fortis, assembly GCF_014885135.2. Taxonomy (NCBI): domain Eukaryota; kingdom Metazoa; phylum Chordata; class Mammalia; order Rodentia; family Cricetidae; genus Alexandromys; species Alexandromys fortis. The sequence continues at coordinate 23,065,391 of NW_026067902.1, read as the reverse complement.
TTAAGACAGTTTTTTATAACCTCATTTTCCCATGCCAGTAATGGCTGAATTATGCTGACATTTTCATGAAAATTTTTTTCTTAATACAGTGTTCTTATTTAGCCTTCAACAGGTTCGAAAGTTGGTCATTTACTCCATCTTTACTTATTTATTTTTTTCCCCATGACAAGGTTTCTCTGTGTGACAGCCCTAGATGTCCTGGAACTCGCTCTGTAGACCCGGCTGGCCTCGAACTCACAGAAATCCACCTGCCTCTGATTCCTGAGTGCAGGGATTAAAGGTGTGCGGCACGACCGCCCCACATTCCCTCTTTATTAAAACATTTGATTTTCTTTTCTTCTATGATGTCTTTTCTTTTTGTGTTTCTCGCCTCTATGCCAGAAGTTTCCTTGGTCTTTTTCACTGGCTTTTCTTCTTGATCTCTGGGTCAAGGGACCCTAGGACTCAGTGCCCACCCTTCTTCTGTCTATGTCCATTGCTTGGGTGATCCCCCAGATATTTCATTGGATCATGTGGTATTATATGCTACCTCTGTATTGGTTTCTGCTAGTGTTGACTCCCAGCCCTAACACTGACTGAGATGAATTTCTGCCTGTCCTTTATGGTATCTACTACGTGTTTTAGATTTAACATTCATAAAACTAAACAACTGTTTTTCCCTCAAACTTATTATTCTTCTATTCTTCCCCGAGTCAGCTAATGGTGCCACAATTTGCACTCATTTCAAAAGTCTAAGTTGTATCATAGATCCATTAGCTCAGTTCTCACTGTGTCCCCAAGTGTGCATTTATTACTATCTCACCTGCTCTTGCCTAAGCACCCATTGGCATGTCTTGGCCAAGAACTCTAGTTTTCAAAACTGATTTTCCCAGGTCCAGTCTTATATCCCGGTGGTCAGCTTTTCATATACCAGTCTTGGAAAATATCATATTGTATTTTTTCCTCTTCAAAACATTTAAGAGCCTTGCTGACACATTTAAAGTAAAATTCCAACTCCTCTCATGTTCTACCTTGGTATCCAGGGCCCTCTGCATGATCTGCCCCCACCCCCAGCCCAATAGTAGGTACACACACCTAATACAGATAATAGTTTAATCCCCTAATAGCCCTTCTTATTTTTACGATTCCTATCACACCCATTCTCTTGGTTTTGCTTGTTCCTTGTTTGTACTTCAAACCCTATTTCGTCCTTTTGCCTGGAAGCTTCTTTACTTGGGTCTCCACTTCATGTGACATTCAGAACTCAGCTGATTTCCCATCCGTGAAAGGACACTCTTGACCATCCGATCTAAGATGTAAACTCCTCCATCAGTTTTGCTTCCTCACAGGGCTCTAGCCCTACAGGAATGAGTGAATGAATGAATGAGTGAGTGAATGAATGAATGAATAGAAAATAGTGAAAAACTGCTGTATAAAACTTTTCAAGAACACATTCCATTTTATACTGTTATTCTTTTTTTTTTTTTTTTTTTTTGGTTTTTCGATACAGGGTTTTTCTGTGGTTTTGGAGCCTGTCCTGGAACTAGCTCTTGTAGACCAGGCTGGTCTCGAACTCACAGAGATCCGCCTGCCTCTGCCTCCCAAGTGCTGGGATTAAAGGCGTGCGCCACCACCGCCCGGCTATACTGTTATTCTTGAAATGTCTTCTCTCTCTCTTTGCTTTGATATCGAACTTTAGAAATTTGTCTTAATTTGCCCTAATTCACCTTTTAGTTCTGCAATGCAGTCATGTTTTCAAAATAACATCTACTTTCTGAAAAACATTTACTGCTTTCTTAACCCCATTTTGGTATGAGCCTTGACTGATTCCTCAAAACGCTCCCTTCTGTCTCTCTCTAGTCAAATAGAAGCAGCATTTGGTCCATAATGCAACCACAAACTAGTGAGTACCACCAGAAAAGATTTCTTGATAAAACCAACACTCAGAAGCCTTCTCTCCCTCCTCCTCCTGTAGCTCCGAAGTGAGTTCTTTAACAATTAGGCCTGCGTTGTTAAGTTGGCTTTCATGTTTAAATTAACGTTAGAGGAGGAAAGCAGTTTTGTAGTTGAAGGCCGGATTCTATACTTGATTCTAACCTGCTGCCCGTCAGAGGAGCAGAATAATGACGAACTTGGCCCAGAGAGATCCTCATGCTGTGGTGACCGGTGTCCAACAGCTGCCAGCTAAGAACATGGCAGTCACACACAGGCTCAGGCTTTCTGCTGTTCTTCATGTCCCCAGGAGCACCAGTTTTAAAGGTACACTGCTGTGGGATTCCCCTCTGTATGCTGTCTGTATGACCATCTAAGCTGACAGCTGGAATGATGAGGTTCTATATGCTTGGACTTGATCTTTTGGGGTAGTCATTCTTGAAGGTATGGAAGGAGTCTTGGACTTGATTTTTCGGGGTAGTCATTCTTGAAGGTATGGAAGGAGTCTTGGACTTGATTTTTTGGGGTAGTCATTCTTGAAGGTATGGAAGGAGTCTTGGACTTAGTCTTTGAGGGTAGTCATTATTGAAGGAATGGGAGGAGTCTTGGACTTGGTCTTTCAGGGTAGTCATTCTTGAAGGTATGGAAGGAGTTTTTGACTTGAGTCCAGGCTGTGCTAGTCTCATGCATGCACACAGCCGCCTGTCCTCCAGAGCCCCTTGTTTCCTCCTCGACAGAATAGAATTAGCAATACCTGTCTCACCCTGTTGCTGTCAGTTATTTCATACCTGCGAAGCGCTTCCATACTTGCTGGCAGTCAACGGATATTAATTCTCCCCTGTCTTTGTCCTGTGTGTCACTGTCTGGTGAATTATAAAGGTATTCGCACTACACAGTGTGAATCGCCTTCTTTGACAGACAAACTCCTTAGGTAGCTTTAACGTTCAGCTTGGCTGACGTCTCCTAAGGAAAGCTCGGTGCCTTCAGAAGGACACATTCCTCTATCCTGCTGATGATTCCGTAGCAGTTATCAAACATTGTAATTGGTGTTTGCTTGTCACCCTCTTCGCGTTAATGCCATCTAGTTGTTTTATCTATCTTTAAATGCTCAGAGATTGGCAGAGTGCCTGTCACACAGTAGGTGATCAGTGCATAGTTATTCACTGCATGACTGTGTGATGGATATACTCATACTTAATAGGCAACAATAATTTAAATCAACTGTTAAGGATTATATAAGACATAGTGACATTAAACCATAATTGGTTCGATTTTTTTCTTGAGAATGCCATCCTCAGGACAGTGGAAAATATCTCAATTTTCTAAAACATTTTTATATACTTTATAGATGAACAAACTTTTACAACCCTATTTAGAGAAGTATCATAACTATTTTATATGATTTTTAAAGCAGGCAATGAAAGGTAACCACGTGGCAAATGCATTTTGTAAAGTTTTTCAGATAAATATTTATAGTTGCTTGTTTTGCTTTGTTGAAATGGGATCTTACTCTGTAGTTCAGGCTTGTCTTGAGCCCCTGGTCATCGTCCTGTCTCAGCCCCTTGAGTGCTGGGATTTCAGTTATGGTCCTTCTCACCCAGCTTTACATTAGAAAAGGACTTCTCTGGTTTGTAGTTTGACCTGGAATGCCTTGGAAACCTAGTAAAGGACAATTAGTGTTTTCTTTAGAGATGAAAAAACAAATGGGATCAAGGGAAGGAGGTGAATGGAAGCCTGTTTCCTGCATGTCCATATTTCAGTTATCCATCAAGTCAGCAGACCAGAAATAAAATATTCTACTGTGCATGAAGATTTGCAAGTTCAGATTTGTGTTAAGAATCCTCATACCCCTTAGTCCGAGACTGTTTGTAGCCGTGCAAGTACAGGGACCCCACTACCCTGCTTTATCCCTCTTTTCACTTCACCTGAAAGGTATCAGTCATAACCCAGCCTGCACAGCCATGCCTCATGCACATTCCTGCAAACCCTCATCCTCAGGCAGAGGTGTGCACTCCAATGGTTAACCCTGAGAGGGGTATTTTGGCTCCCTAATTAATACATTTCAATGCCCTTGTAGTGAAGAGTACCACCTAAAACAGGTTGGGAGACAAAGGTCAGGTTGCTTTGGCCCTGTAGAATCCTCACTGTGTGAACTGGATGTGGACAGAATGGGACCAGAGCATCTGCTCAGTTTATATTCCTGGCACAGACCCGTCTCAACTGGGTCTGAGGGACAGTATCAAAGGAAGCAAGGTGGACATCTTCCAAAGCTCTTTTGTGTCCTGGCGTTGAGGTCTGTGGAGATGAGCACCAGAGGAAACAGGACCTTAATCACATTGTTGTGCTTCTACAGAGTAAGAGCTAGGTGACATCTGTCAGAGTTTTGAAGGTTTGGCTCCAGAGAGTCTACTCTCCTACAGGCAATGCTAAGCTAATACTTTCGGCCACAGAAATTGATTTGAGTTCATTTCTTCCCTCTCAGGGCTTTTTACAGATCAGTTATTTGTTCAATGGTCTGGTTGATTGCTTTCTCTGGTCAGAGATAGCCTAAGAGGAGGCTTTTGAAACAAGGCCGCCAGGCAACCAGAATTCAAGAAGGTATGTTTCAGAGGGTGACCCAAGTTTTTCTTGTATTAAGATACTTTCAGGAAGCCCACAATTAGTCAAATCACAGATTTCCAGTTATTTCAGTCTTGTTAAAAGCAAGGCTGATCACATCTGTCTTAAGTCAGAGTTTGTGCCTCAGCAATAGAAGCTCGTGCAAACCTTCAATTACGGCAGCCTCAGAAGGCGCTGCTGCGGTACACTAACAAGCAGTCATCAGCACCAAGAGACAGATTGACTAATAATTAGCCAATGCGCTGAAGAGGACTTCTGTGAAGGTAAAATATAATAATTTGCCTTTCCATCTCTCATAGAGGAGTTGCTTGTGAGATATTGACGTCCCATTGTTCGACAAACACTGGACACTGTTATTAGCTAGAGCAACCTCAAAATATTTGATAACGATGAGGAAAGTGTTTTCTGTGTGCTTAGTACCTTCATGAGAATGTTTTCTCAGAATAGTCAAACCATTTCGTCTGCACCTGGAATGTAAACCGCCAGGCTTTCCCCAGCAAGGAGTTTGCACAGCATCATCCTTCATGGTTTGATGTGAGGACTTAAAACATAACTGAGCAAAGAAGTAGAGACGGAGTCTTAGGCCTTTCAGGTGGGGTTTGCAACAAAGACGTGGTTGTTGCAAGTCTAGGAAGAGTTTACACAAAAGATTAAAAGGAAAGAAAACAAGACTTCTGGGAAATGCCCATGGGTCACGGTTTCTTTACCTGGGTGCCTATGTGTCTGACTGCTACCTTGAAGCATGTTGAAGAGCATTCTGAGGGAGACGTATTGAGCAGCTTCATCAGTCCAGGGAAGAATGCAGTGTTGGAACGATAGCTCTTCCTGCTGACCCCATGAAGTGGAGTTCATCTGTGTCATGCAAGGTTCAGAAATGTTATGTCAAACCAAATCAACAAAGAGAGAATTGAGTGGCCATCAGAGAAAGCAAACATGTCATTCTGATCTAGTCACACTGACAGGTGAGAGAAGGGTGACAGTCTGCTGATGGAAAGTGACAGCTACAGTGGTGTTAGATCCAACAGCCTAGCACCTCTCCATGCAAAGACCCTTTCTATAGTAAATTCTAGAATCATGAAGATCAGGTTGAAATGGATGTAAACTTCACCTTATATTCCTATCACATGGAAAGAAAGCATTTTGTCCATGTGGATACACACTTTATTCTTGGAGAATGCTTTCATTGCGATGGTAGGGTCTGGGTGTGGCCACGCTTTCTTTGGACCACCAGCTCCCAAATAATGACGTGGACACTTTTTTTTTTATTATTCTTGGTCTTAGCTTAACCTTGTTCTCAACTAGCTTTGAAAGCTTAAATTAACTCGTTTATATTAATCTATGCTCTGCCACATAGCACGTTACCTCTCCTCAGTACCGTAAATCTGACTTCCTATACATCAGGCTGGACAATTTCCTGCACGTCAGATTCTTTCCCAGAGTTCCTGTCTCTACCCAGAAGTCCCACCTATCCTCTCCTGCCTATCTATTGGCTGTTCAGCTCTTTATTAAACCAATAAGAAAGTGCCTTAGGCAAGTGAGGAAGGACAGAGCCATACCTTCACACAGCATACAAATAGATTATCCAGACTTCTGGGCCCTGGAAATTTATTTTATTTTGAAAACCTTAGATAGTATTGCTAGTCTGTATCTAGCATTGAAGTACTGACCTGGCCTAGATTTTCTTTTTTAATTATGTGTCTATGTATGAGTATGTGAATGTGAGTACAGTGCCCATAGGTTCAGAGGTGAGCTGCCCAACATGAGTACTAGGAACCAAAAGATCTCTGCAAGAGCAGTGAGTGTTCTTAGCCTCTGAGCCATCTCTTCAGCCCACCAAGTGGAATTTTAAGTGGGGATAGGAATCTTATCTATTAGGTCACACTGGTTCCAAGCAGCGAATGTGTTATTCCACAGGCATGCCAGCTCTGTCCTTAAGTGGTTGACAAGTGAGGCTTGGTGTAGTTAATTCCAGAGACAATACCTAAACCCTGGTCTTCTGTAGTAATATTTAGTCTGTGTTTTAACAAATAAAGCTTGCCTGAAGATCACAGTACAGAGCTAAGCCACTAGAGGCCCAACAGTGGTGGCATACATTTTTAACCCCAAGATTCAGTAGACAGAGACAGATGGATCAGTATGAGTTCAAGGCCACCTTGGGCTATACCAGATTGATCTAGTCTCAAACAGAAACAGAGCCAGGGGATGTTGGCTCACACCTTTAATCCCAGTACATGGGAGTCCCATGCCTTTAATCCAGCACTAAGTAGATGGAGACCTGAAGGGATATGGCTGGACGGAGAGAGGAATATAAGACTGGAGGAGACAAGATCTCAATGTAGTCTTGAGATGCAGTCTGAGGATTCAGAGAGGACACAGTCTGAGGAGTCAATCCGAGGTCAGGATTGCCCCTTTGGTCTGAGCATTGGTAGGTGTAAAAGGTCTCTAATGGCTGGTTGATCTGCTTCTCTGATCTTCAGGCAACCTTTATTTGTTAAATATCACTACAGTCTTCCTATCAATTCTGTAACTATGCTTTTTTGTTCCACCATGAAGCTTGATGTAAGTCTTGGTGAGAAGTGTTGCATCAAGTACTTTATTGATTAATGAGTACACTAAGCTGAAGCTGACAATCTCTCCAACACGAGAAGCCTGAGGACTCACCTCTGTGGATGGACAGAGTGAGCTGGGTAGTCTGTCTTTCTCAAGAGCCTTGTGCTGTGTTCAGAATGAATCTCTAGAGTCGGTGTAAAGCCTGTCATCGTGCGCACACATCCAGAATACAGTAATTCTTAAGTTGTTGGGAGTTCAAAGCCACAGGACCAAGGAGTTGATTTTGCTATGATTCAAACATTAATTTCAATGATCAGCTTAAATTCTGGAGACTATTTGTTAGGAAGTATATATTTTTAAATGTTTAAGTAGTGTGTCTATTTTATTCTGATTAGTTTGCTCCAAATAAAAAGGCTATTTTTTACAAGTACTTTTAAGATACCTTTTTTTGGGTATAATTGACATAAAGTACCTGTATTTGAAATATACAATATAGTTGGATAAGTTTGACATGTATATATACTCAGAAAAGTATCTCATGATAGATGATGAGTTTAGCTAGCAGCCTTCAGAGTTAACAGTCTTTTTTCCTGGATGTCCCTTTCAAAGATCCCTGGCCAGGCCCCACTTCCTGCCTTTCTCACTGTTGTAACCAACAGACATCTGGGTTTTGTAACATCTTTCTTTTTGTTTTGTTTCTATTATTCTTCCTTTTCTTTTTCTTTTTCTTTCTTTATTTAGTTAGTTAAGTAGGTACTTACTTTTTGGCTTTGTTTTACTTTACTTGCTTTTATACTTTTTTACATTTAAATTTTCTGGTATTTCCTATTAATGAAGCTATTATTCTTTTGTTTGACTTTTTAAAAAAACACAACAGAATTATTTCAAGGTGTCTTCCTGTGGCTGAATTGCCAGTACATTTACTCAGCAAGCAATAACTTTTCATATAACTTGTGTTTTATTTTATAAATTTCGTTAATTTTGCAATAGTATTCATGGATACTGGAAATCCATGGTTTACTTTTCTGTTTAAATTCTTTGTCCAATTTTGATATTTAAAGGGTTATGGGTCTTATGGTATGAATATGACTTCCTCTTCAGTTTTCAGAAAATCTTTTTCTGTTGTCAGTATTGTGACACTTCAGAGACAGTTGCCCAGCCATCTGGACCTGAGGTGCATTGTTGTTCTGTTGCTGAAAAGTTTTATAACTATGAACTCAGTGCAGTAGATGTAGGAATTCTCTTATATATTTATATTGATTACGTGAGCTTAGAACTTTGTCTTTCAGAGAATTTGTCCTTTTATCTAAGCGGTAGAATATACCAGAGTAAACTTGCTTAAAACACTCCCTTATTATTTTAATACTTGTTGACTTTTGTTATATCACCTTTGTTAGTCCTGCTGTTGAGATTAATATCTCTTCTTTTCCAGGTCAATCTTCCTAAAAGTTTGTTGATTTTTGTTCTCTTCAAAAAAAAAAAAAAAAAAAAGAAAAGAAAAGAAAAGAAAATTTGCCCAGCTTATTTGTTTATGTAATGTTTACATAATTTCTTTCCCTTATATTGGAGTCTATTCATTTCCCTTATGTTCCTTAATTTCAACTTCATTTTCTCCTTCCTGAGTTTTCTGGGATAGAAGAGCAAGTTGATAGATTGAGTTTTCCTTAGGGTGGGCATTTGGCTGTGCCCTCTTTCTGCAGTCCTCCATACTCTGTCATTTAAATCCATGTATTTTCTACTTTTGTTGATTTTCTTTTGCTTTGGTTTGGCTTATTGAGGCAGTATCTTGTTATATAGCCAGGATCCCCTAGAACTCACTATGTATGTAGTTCAGGCTAGCCTATAGCTCACAGTCCTCTTGCCGATATATCTACTAAGGACTAGAATTATAAGCCTCCACCACCCTGCTGGCCTGTTGATCTCTCTTTTGACTCACAAACTATTTTGTTTCCCAATATCTGAAGCACTGTTCTGTAGCCCTCTGTTACCAGCATCTGATTTCGTTCACCTGAGGTCAGACAGAAAATTTGAATTCTTTCCTATGTACTGGAATTGGCTTTACTGTCCAAACCACTGTTATCTCTTTGCTGTATTCATTGTAAAAGAAAATTATTTATGCCTTTGTTGGGTGATGTCTTGTGAATGTCAGATAAGTTTCAATTAGTTGTGAGCATTTTTCAAGTTTTGTATCATAATCTTCCCTTATCCAGAGTTTGTTTGCCTTGATTTCCGAGACCCATGGTGTGATAGTAGGAAACGGAAAATTTGAGAACTAACCAATTCATACGTTTAAATTGTGGGCTCTTCTCTGTGGCTTGGTAAAATCTCACCCCATCCTTCTCCATCTTGCTCATGCTGTGGCCCATCCTCCTTCGCCCAGAGCTGCCCATTAGTTAATGGCAGGTCATCTCGACTGTTAGCTTGATTGGTGAAGTACCTTGGTTTTTGTGACCAAGTAGCCCTTACTTTACTTAGTAACGCCCCAACAATACAAGTGGAATGGTGTCAAAGAGGCACCAGGGCAGAACACGGGAAAGGCTGACATGTGCAGCCCTGCTGCAGGGTAGAAGGGACGCATTGTGCATATAGGCTTCAGTGCTCTGCTCAGTTTTCGGGCATCCTGCATCGTGAACACAGTGTCCCTTTCCATCTCTGCGTTACTCACGGGTCTGGAATCCACTGTGTGTACCTCTATTCATTAGTTCTCTCGCTGTGACAGAGTAACTGACAGAAGCACTCCAGAGACTCAGAGGTTCAGCGGTTCAGTCCATCATGGCAGAGGGGTGTGGAGAGCAGCTCACATCATGGTAGACAGGAAGCAGAGAGAGGACAGGAAGGGCTTCCTGTAGGATATGCCCTGCAAAGACACCCATGGTGATCTACTTCTTCCAACCGAGACCCCCTCCTTGTGCAGCTTCCAGCACCTACAGTAGACACTTGAGACTTTGAATCTACCAGCAGAGCCGTCCTTTCCGTCCTTTCCGAAAGTGAGAGTGCTTACCTAATCCTCCCCTAGAGACCTGCTTTTCTAATGTCCTACCGTTTCTCAAGCCACTCAAACTGTCAGTCACAGTTCACCATCTCGCCGGCTCTGTCCCAGTCCTCTGCTCTGTAAACTCTGGGTGGTTGTTCTTCCCATTCCCTCCACTACAGTTTCTCAGTTAAGAAGCCACTGGGCTCCTCACTCTCTGGAAACTGTCTCTTAAGCAGTAACTGGGGCGATCAGTGCAACCACCCCTTCTTTTCTAGTCCTTCATGGATCACCCCATGTCTCACTCGTGCTCTTCTCACAGAAGAGAACTGTATGCATTCTAGTTTATAGAATACGATTTCCCAAGTCAGCAAGCAAGTAGAGTGAGTCAGAGGCTTGCCATTGGCCATGCTCAAGATAAATTAAATATCTGAATGCCTTATACCCATAATACAAGCCATCTGCCTGCTGTCCTTGCCCCCTTACATTCCTTCAGTCTATTCTTTAAGATTTGTATGAATTCCATTCCATTTCACTCCCTCTCCTACCCCAGTCACTGGCACTCAGATGTTTCTTGGCTTTGTTCTCTATTATTTTCGCACATACATTCTGCACTATGCTTGATAACCCTTGCTTGCTTTTCTTAAATTCCTTTTTCCATTACCTTCCTGTGTGTTGTTGGCAGCTGTGGTGATTACCACTCTCCCAGTTTTAATTTAGTCTTACACCATACATAATATCTCATTCAAGTGACAATAAGTTTAAAAATTCATCAGGGACTAAAGAGAAGGCCCAGCAGTTAAGAGTACTTTGCTGTTCTTGCAGAAGACCTGAGTTTGAATTCAGCACCCATGCCAGGTGGCTCACAACCATATATAGTTCCAGATCCACTGGGTCCAATGACCTCTTTTGGCCCTTGAGGTTACCCAAACACAGATACACACGCGCACGTGCACACTCATACACTTAAGTAAAAATAAAATATAACTTTAAAAAATGCTTCAATTTAAAGCAAAGTCCCTTCATTAGGTAAAGAGAATCATTTAAGGATCCCTAAAGTTCATAAGCTAATGTAAATAAGATTCAATCTCGATCTTCCTTGATGGCACCAGCTGTGGTCATTTAAGGGCGCTCTGGATTGATTATGGTTGGAAAGTGAGGCCATTCTTTGTGGGTAACAGGCTGCTAGGTAAAACCATAGTGAGCTCCACACTAGCTTGTAATGTTTAATCAGTCCTCTCATTGCCTTTCATTAAATGGGAAATGAATATCTTCACCACTAAAAATTCCTCTTGCTACAAATGCAAGCAAACAGCTTTATTTGTACAAGCAACATTGGTGTGTGATTAACCTTTGTAGATTTCTGTTGAGTTCCCACATAGAGGTGATAGATTGTGGATCCTGAAGCATACAAAAGTAAGCAAAGTTCAATCATGTCTTCAAGAAGCTTAATTCAGTATGATCAGAAAACATGTACATGCACCATAGAAGTAGCTAATAGTGAGCCCTGGCTATGCCGAAGTGCAGGCTTCTGTACTTATGTACAGAACATACTTCTGTATAGTTTGCTTTGTAAGCCTCATACTTAGCCTGTGATGGAGACGGCCATGTTTTATCCACATGTATTATAAGAGCACCAAAGCAGGAAGAGGATTAGTACATGGGTCAAAGACACAGAGAAAGCTCAGGGAAACAGTGTACTAGAAATGTGGTCTGACCAGGTCCTGACTTTTGAATGGGTTTTCTTGTAGCAGTGTTGAGAGTGGACAGAGATAAGAAGCTGAAGGTTGAAGTCACTGAAATCATCTGCTAGTTCTCAAATTATCATGGCAGCCATGGAAATAGAAAAGGACTGCAGAAGCACCAAGAAATGGTAGCAATAGAATTCATAGAATTTGACAAGTATCGTCAGTGTCAAACACAGTATCAATAAAAATGTTGTATCGAGGGGAGTGAGAAAAAGATAATTTGGGGGTTTTAATGTAGCTGTTAGGGAGAATAATTGTGTTATTAAAGAATTAATAAGTGGAAAATAATGTACATTAGCAGTCACTTAAGTTGAGCTGTTTAGAAATGTCCTGAGGCAACTGCTCTGTGGGAAGGGTTCCGAGTGACGGGAAGAGACAAGTTGACTTAGGGATAATCTGCAGTGGAACAGTTGTGATTTCTCACAGGGGGAAGAAATGTTTTTAGTTTCGTGAATATGGAGAGAAAGGAGATACGTGCAACATGGCATCAACAATACAGATTAAGGAACTGATTGGCAGTATTGATGACTCTCAAAGCAGGTAAAATTATCCCTAAACTTGCCTACTCCCAACCTCCATCTCCCTTACATTCGAACATTTATAGAATCATTTCAGCCTAGTTGCATGGAATCACACTTTGGGGCAGTTAACCTCCCCTCGCTTCCCACTGTGAGTTATGTGCATTTGAAAGTTATACCAAAATGTACGAACCTGCAGCTTTTAGCAATCACATTTGAAAGCAGCCTTGGGAGTTGCATTTGTCAAGCAGCTAGGAAAACCATTCGTGCATACCCTGCATCCAAAGCTCCATCGCAGACCAAACATAAAGGACTGAAAGGTCATTCTTCTTCCTGCGGCGAGATGTTTGTTGATGTATTCTGACATGCCAGCACAGCGCTGAAAGGGTCTGACCTTCCTCCCGCACCCAAGGACTTAGGTTGGGCTGGGATACCTGACATGCACTGCTTTTCCGTTTTCCTTTCTCTTCCATCAGAAATCATGTACTCGCAGAATGCTCCTTTCTTTGCAGAAATAGTCAAGAATTTAAAGGCATGTAAATGATTGCTTTGGAAATTTCTCTTGCTCTTTTATTTTCCTGGTTACCATAAAGCTAAAAGCCTCTCCTGGAACTATTAATGCTTTTAATTAAAAAAATTAAATTAGTTTTTCAAAATGACAAATGCAAATGGAGTGTTAATAGCTAAAACCTAAACAAATGAGGGCTGTGTGCTATAATATGTTTGATAGTTTCTTTCTCTCTGCTGTAGAAGGCAAGGTTTGGGGGCTGCCTCTAGAGTGGAAGATCGGTGGACACAGGCCAGTCCTAGGGAGCTTTTGAAGTAATTACCTTCTAGGTCTATCACGTGCTAAGAGGGTGAAGAGTGAGAGAGAAGCTCAAGCTCTGTCGAAAGAGTGAGGGGGAGCGCTGATTGGATGGATGCCTACATTATTTCTTACTTTAATATCATAGTGTTATGGAGGCAGGAAGAACAATGTTTACTATTAATGACCTGGTAAACCTTAAAAATCCTCAGCTATCCCCAGAGATATGCTTGCTGTCTCCACAGCTGGTCAATATGAAACAAGTGCAGTAATACCAGACACACACACACACACACACACACACACACACACGCCGCCGCCACCCCCCATCGCAAGCCTTTAGATTGCACCTTGCAAAGTGTTGGGTATTTTATGTTGTTTGTCATAATATTGGGGAGAAATAGTATTCAGTGTATCAGAACTATTTTCTACAACGGTGTCAACTGTCTGCTAGATGAGACAAAGATGTTTTCGTCCATGGGAAGTAAGTATTTTAACAGGATAACTAAAATTAGAACTGAAAGTTTGAGGTGTCAAACTGCTGTAAGTATTCTATTGTTTTGCACAGAAGCACCCTGACAGCTATCTATTTTGATTGAACCATTTTTCATTTAATTTTCTCCATCATTTCAAATGTTTTCATGCCCATGGAACCACTGCTCACCACCGGCTGGGCCATGTTCTTCCTCTGTCCTCCTGATAGAAAGGCCCCGGCTTCAATTTCTCTGGTTCTTCCTGTTCAGAGCAAACCTGGGAGTTGATATGCGAGAACTGACCCCCACATCCTCCTCCACCTGTGCAGGGCTGTGGAGTCACCCCAAGCCACCCTTAGCTTTCAGGATTTTATGTAGCTTTTCAACTGACTTTTATATCTGACATTGTAGATACATTTCTCATAGTAGAGAATAAGAATAATTGAACATCTTTTCTCTCTCCTGCTAGAGGGTTCATTACGCTTAACAGTGCCAAGTTTTCTTGCTGAGACTCAAGAGGCCAATCTTCTTTTTTCTAAGCTTTGTCTATCCAATGCCCATCTTGTTTCTCACTAATCACTTGAATATTCAGGAAAATCCAAGTGAATTATAGTGGGGTCCAGCTTCAGATGAATGCTTTCTAGTAGAAGAAATGATCTTTTAACTACATTTTGTTAGTAATTAAATGTCTCTACCCTTCTTGCTTCAGATTCACAGGCAGAAATTAACCCATTTCTAGCATTATGACCTTCTGTCTCTCTCTTCCTCAGAAAGTATGATCATAAAGACTGTCACACTGCCAGGTGGCTGGCCTGCTTTTATACACTTTTAGTAAGTTTTTTTTTTTCATTGTTGTGAGGGGGGAAATTTTTTATCAATTATTTTTAAAAGCAATAATTCATTATAGTTGATCATAAATGTCAAGAAGCAAAGACCCAGCAGAAGCATTTTGTCACTAATCATGCTGTTTCTCTTCTAATTAGTTAATTTACATTTTACAAATTAAGGGTAAAATTCAGACAGAAGATAACATCATAGCTTTAACTGACCTATATTTGTATCTGCCAAATTTAACTTAATTAGAAATGTTGATGCTGTTTGTTTTATCTGTCAGGAAAGCTCATCTTTTGCTTATAAAAAAAAGAAAATAAAAAAAGTAGACGTACTTTTTTTCCCCTCAGCATTTATCATCTAAATAATAGTCTTGCCAAGATGGCAGCCTCATAATAAACTCTTTTCAGTGGAGTGATGGGTAATGAAGCTTGCTTGTGAAGGCAGCGAAAAATGTTGTCTGGCCAAATGCATGAATATGATGGCTAGAGAATCAGTGGACTTTCTCCATCATCAATCTTTTTAGTAGCCTCTTGCACATCTGAATATTTTGATAGATGATCTAATAATTGAGTTATCTATCTTTCTAACTATCAGAGTTGCATAAAAATTATTCTCTCATGTTACTGAATATTAAATATATTAGGCATCTAGTAAATTTTTCATACCGGGGCCAAAAGGTGAGAGGTTTTTGTTATTCTGTAAATACCTCTTAATGTATTGCATGTTAAACCCTCTGGAATAGTCAGTTACTGTGTCTCTTAGGAGAAGCATACATGTTCTTTAAGAAGACGTTCTTGCTTGTTGTAAGTAGGACAAGTGCTAGTTAGGATAACCAATGAAAAGTAGAGCCTGATAAAGCTGTAGATACAGCTCATCTGTACAGAATGGATTACACCTGAGCACAAATGTGGTATTTGTGTCCTAGGCCGGTAACACATTGACTATGCTGTGTATTTTCCATATAGGAAACAGATGCCATTGGTGCTGAAGAGTGGCCATATGATTCTGATGTGGCAATCATATCTATAGGAAGCTCATTTTAACAAAAAGAAAACAAAGCCACCTAGTCATTTTTGTAATACACAAATAGTTGTCTCCCCTTCTGTGGTTTTTATATGTGGCATGGGTCCTGGTGCATTGTTTTGTGTTTGTCAAACATCTGATCAAAGCATATCAACAAGTGTACGTCTCGGAGCTCACAAAAAATGGCGAGGAAAATTGGCCTGAAATAGATCGATCGCCCGTGGGATTTCCTCCCTCAGACCTCTCCCACCATCCTCATTTCTTCAAGGTAACCTTGTGGCGACGGCTTCCCAGAACACCATGTAGAGACAGCACGGCTCTGGCAGAGCAGGCATTTGTTTGCAGGGCTGCAGGGCCACCAATCCTGGGCGTCCTGAAAAGCACTCAAATGAGCAGGCCTTGTAAATTGGATTTCTATTAGGCAGTCCTGATGATGGCTCTTCATCAGTGGAATGGGAGAAGGTGCTGTCAAAGCCCCAGCTCGAAATACCTCTTCTTAATACTGTTCCCCACCACCCAAAATGATGCCAAATGCTAGAAGTCTCCAGAATTAATTGTATTTAAAGTTTTAGATATGAACAATTGTTCTTAAATCCCTTTCTGCGTGGGAAGCACTGGGAACACAAGTCAACAGCACCGTGGTTAGGACAAGAACAGTGGCAGTGTCTCAGCCCTCATCTCGGGCTCCCGGCTCATATCTGTGCTGTTTAGAAACATGGCAGATGCAAACAGGCTTTATTTTATTTTATTTTTCTGTTCACGCTCTGGGTTGAAAATAATTGAAGAGGATAGTACCAATTCTGGAAGTCTCTATGGGTCACATCGAGGGAACTTTGACTCCAGCACTTTGATCTTTTCTTGGTTTGGGGAATTTTTGCTTCTGCAGTTTGTGCCTGGGGCTGGGTTGGTATTGTAAGAGCCGTAGCTGTTAAAAGCCTAGATGTCTGCTTGAAATTATACCTTTAAAACAAATTGAAATGTCCACGTTGGGCAGCACTAGGAAGGGGGAATAGTCTTTTCTTAATCAAAGTAGCAAACATCTGTGTTCTTTCTAGCCTGTCTTTTGATTAGCTTGGCCTCATCTATCACTGGTCTTTGATATGAACACCAAGAAGTCATGTCCCTTTGTTTTAAATGATAAATATGCCTTTGTCATGAATACTCATAGGCAGCCTAGGATTTACATTTGAATTGTCAAAGTGTAACTGCCGAGCTCCCTTGATGAGTGATATTATTAGTGCAATAAAGAGATTTTTCATTTGTAATGGATAGGCCTTAGATATGTCATTAGGAGGCTACATGGGACCTGATTCTAGAAACGTTGTTTCTAGAACAGAAAGTTGATTCTAGGAAAAGTCTCGCCCACTAGTTTCTAAGATTTGCCATTTACCAGCAAGAGGCAGTCCGCTGCAGGAGGATGTCTGTACACCTCACTTTACTGTCATTAGTTCCCCTCTTTGGGTGTTATTATTTAGGCCTGATGACTGGTACCTCCCATCAAAACTAATGCTGCTTAAAACACCGAGCTAGTAGCCAACAGCCAAGGCTTTCCCTGTCTGGCTAACATTGACAAATTCAGTCTTCTTTGAAGCTCAGCATTGTTTCTATGTCTTTGTTGGTTGCACTTTTTAAGTAGGCTCTGTGATACCCTCCCAGCCCTCAAGTGTATCTGCCCAGATGTGTTTAGGTACACACTGTTTACATGTGTGCATTGACCTGCACATTCTTCCTTTGCACAGCTGTGGCAGTCATCTAAATCCTGATAGTCAAGTCCATTTGTCCTCTTTGAGTTTTCCACCAAGGGATGTGGGTGGGCAACTAAATTTTAAATGTCTGTAAAATCGTCATCTTCCCTTGCCCGCATTGTTCCAGCTTATGTAGAATGATTTTCTTTCTATAGCGTCAGTAAAACTACATCACTTTTTACATGCTGTGTCTTTATAATTTCAACAACTGATTTAAAAAGGCAGGTAGAAACCGGACATTGTGTTTTGTTGGGGTGGGAGGTCATAGTTCTCGCAAAGAGTGTATGTATCTGGCTTCTCTTTTCTTTGTATACATGGAAATATATTTAGCTATCATTTCAGAAATTATTTTATGATTGTCCACAAAAAAATACTTTAAAGCAAAAACATATATTTCACTAGAATTTAATCGTCATCATCCAGGCTTTTGTTTTCTGATGCTTTTAATTTCTTGGTACTTTCTAGATCACTTGTTCCATGGAAAATAAAGCCTTGTTCATATTTGTTTCCCAGCAGCAAATAATCCCTTAGCAGTTCCACAGCCCAGCTCCTTACAGTCTTTGAGATTTTTGTACTGTAATGTAAGCGTCTGAGTTTTTGAGACCCTGTGACTTTTGCCCAACTTGAAGACAATGATCCCAGGGAGCTTCTGTCCAGAGTTAATCAGCTGCAGAATTTGTAAACTGCACGTGTGTCAAAGTTGAAAATGTTAGTGCGTTAATAGACGCTCGCAAAGGTTAGATCTGATAAAAGCCGTCAGCAGCTGCAGGAAGTGATTTATGGGAATGTGATGACACCAAATGCCTCATTTATCACTCATACACAGATAGGTTAAGGTTCCGGTGTCGTATGTTTAAAAACTTGACCACTTCAAATTGTCAAAATAGGTGCTTAATTGCCCTTCATCTCTTAGCTTTGAATGTATTTCATTTGAGTTTGGTAGTTTTAGCTATGATTACTTTTCTGCTGTTCACGTCATATGGTTCCATTTAAAGTCATTCATATTTAGGATTTTCAAAAAATTATACATCACTGATCTTTTTGAAGTTTTATTAGCTAAAGCTGTCCTGAAGAAAGACTAAGCCAGCCCTATCCATGTTAATTTATATTTTTATTTAACACAAATATCATGAAGACATATTAATGTTCCATTCCTGATTTTCTGATGCTTGTCATTTTTCATCAACACTTCATAATCTTCTATATTTTCTCTCGCCTTTAAAAGTTGAACCTGTGACTCAGTGACAGGGCTGTGAGTTGGTTAGCTGTTCTGGGAACTCAGCTCTCAGTGTGTAAGCTGCACGCTGGCTACCCCCAGTGAGGACCTGTCTGCCTTGTTCAGAGGACCCAGGGAGAGGGAGATGTTGAAGAAACAGAGCAGATCTTTCCTAGATTGACTAATGACCAAGTTTTGATTATTTCTTTATATACTCTAGGAAATGTAGTTAAAAACTTGGGATTTCTCATTTGGTTTATGAAGAAATATCTTAAAGATATTTGGTAAAAGTTTAATTTCTACTGTATCAAAGCTCCATGAAACAAACAAGCAAATGAAAGCTTACTGCAGTTTCGACTCCTTAACATAAGGGATTCAATTGTTTCAAGGCTTCTTGAAAAATATTCAGTCATTAAATAAGCAAAAAGTCTCAGGGTTTGCCTCTTTATCACCAGAAATATATAGCAAAAGTTTGGAAGCTTTCACAGTTTGTCTTGGTTCAGCTTCAGAAGAAGTCAGAGTAGTTTCTGCAACAGGAAAAAGTTGGAAGATTAACCAGGGCAGCAAGGGAGAGTAGGAGGACAGAGCCCAGAGATGTCATAACCAAATGCAGCGGACCTTGTTGCCCCTGATTCCATCAAATGGACTGCAGAATAGATTGTGGAGACAGTGGCTTGAACATTTATATAGAAATTATGGTTAGTTTTGTTAAACGTGACAGTGCCATTGTGGAATTATGTGAGAAATTATGTATGTAATTATGTCATATAAGAAAGTGTCCCCAGCCAGACATTAAAAACTATGCAGTGGATGAGTGACTTGATACCTGATACTTCCTTTAAATATCTCAGCAAAATATGTTAAATTGAGAGAAAGATTAAAGGGAGCTGTAATATTAAGAGTTGGGTATTTGAAAGAAGGCAGCCTATCTTCTTATATATTAATTTTTTTCATTAAGAAATTAAATTTAAAAATTTTTTCTTTATAATCTTGTTCAAATGTTTTTAAGTAAATATGTAAAATCTTATATATTCCAATTTTTTTAATAATTCTATTATCTTTTTTAAACCATACAAAATAACTTAAGCATATTTTTCAAAAACTCTCCAAAGTTTTTCTAAGGACCAAATTCGAGTTGTAACTTGTTAAACCTAGTAGTACCCTAAGTAATTTTAAGATAGAAAAAGTTTGAAGAATTCTGTTTATTAAATTAAATTGTTAAAATACAAAAGAATCTACATGACTCTTTGAGCTTTAAAAAATACCCAACTCCTGTATAGGGAAACAAGTCTGTGTTTCTTTACAATGATTGAAAACATGTGATTTCAAGTCATCTTTGCGGCAAATGGATTCTGAAGCATTTATAAGTATTAACATTTTAAGGTTTTATTTTTTTAAAAAAAAACATTCTTTACAAAAAAAAAACACATTCTAATAACATGTCGCTTCTGACTTAGGGATATTAGAATTAAATGTAATAATTTCTGGATGTCCCTGGCTTAGAAAGTGCATGTATGTATTTAGATGAGAATTCTAATTCCCTTATGGTTTGCAGAGTTTGCATGTTTGGCTATCAAAGCAGCTTCGTAGTGACTTTATCTTTAAACAATAACAACAGCACAGACGACAAAACTCTGCTTCTCAAAGCACACATTGACTCAGAAGAAATGCCTTCTTGATATGAACTTGTTATATAACAAACTTGTAGCAACGTGTAGTGACGTGGGGGATATTGTTTTTTCCACTTCAGTCCATCGTGTTTGGTAAGGTAGTACGTGGACACCTAGGTCAACGTATCCTGCTGCCATTGGCCCTCTTACTTGAAAGGATTTCACTGTGGTTTCAAATCCATGACCAGGGAAACTTCGAGTCACTTGTTGACATGATCATAGCAATCCAAATCATCGCAGTCTTGGAATCTCAGTAGTATGCTCTAGAGACAACTTTGGGGAACTATGTGGAACCCCCATCCCCCAGAGCAGTGAAAGGCCCTCTTTTCACATAGGCGTAAAGAAAGAGCACGGGTGTCGTTTCGTGTACTGTCAGCAGTAAGAAAATGAATGGCATTCATAGAGATCCTTCAAGGCCTTCCTGGGGAAATAGGTTAATTAAAAAGTAAGTTTTAAATTTATTTGAAATTTCCAAGAAATCTTTAAAATGTTATAAAATTGTATCTTGCTCTCCCTTAAGGGGGAGGGATGAGAACCACACAGGTGCTCTGAGCCATCTTTAGTTGCTTACAAGTTTTATATATTTTTATAAGCTCATTTATTTTCCTCTGAGTTCAGTCCAAGAGCCTAACTTGTAGCCTTGTTCAACTAGAGTTAAGTTGACCGAATGGGAAGGAGCTGCATTCCAGTGGCTCAAGCCTGGCGTTTGTATCTGTGGAGCTTCTATCTCACGACAACCTGCCCTACCTGTGCCAAGGCTTGGGGGGGGGGGGGGAAGTAGTCTGCCCTTCCCGTGCAGGCATGAGCCAGTGTTTAAACACTAAATATATTCATGTTTAAGTTGCTGTCATTTAGGACATTTCATTCAAAAACAAATAGTCTCGAAGGATTATGTTTTTAAATAATTACTCCTTCATTGAGAAACTGTTTGTGGGCCAATGTTATTACCAGTCAATGATCAGTTTATTCACAGTTAAGATAAATGAATGAATGAATAAACAAACAAATAAATAAATAAATATTAGTTTAGCGTTGTGTCGAAAAGCCTTATTATAATCCCTAGTCTTTCATTTAAAGTGACACCTGGAACAGTAGACACACATAAGGGACTTAGTCCTGGTTTAGCTCATGTAGAGATGCAGGCACTAAAATTCTCTGTTCTCCATTGCCATGCTCGTGACTTTAGCCTTTTGAATTACTGTTCTGCAAAAGAAGCTGTGAACTGCTTTGTTCTGAATGAGTATCTCAGTAGATGGGGAACCCTGGAAGATTTGTTGTGTTTGGGCTGTGGAAGAGTGCCTGTGTGTGATAATGAGTGTGTGATTTGCATGTGTGCTGTATAATTCACAGCACACATATGCATTCATCATGTGCTTCTTTCCAATATGATGAATTATGTCAGTATATTGCATGTGTCTCCATGCACCCCATCTCTTAATTAAGGCATTAATCACTAAAATTACCAAAGATATGTAGCTTTACTGTACTTTTAAAATTTAACGTTGATCTTTGCATAGTAATACACATATTATTTCTAATTGGTAGACTATACTGAGACATTTTAAGTAAGGATTTCCATATTATGATTCTATCATATCAATTATTTTAAATATGCTTAGCTTAATATATACTTAGAACATATCTTTAACCATTTTAAATCATTTTTATTTGAGATTAATTTTCCTAAATCACTAAAATTATCAGAAACATACATATGTATATATGTGTATATTATATGATCAACTTTAAAATTTAAAGACTATATGTATTGTCTTTTTGTACTTTGGAAATTTAGGGCTTGGTTTCCCATATTCAGGCACTATTTCTAGCTGGTAGACGATAATAAGACACGGTAGGGGAAGATTCTACATTATGCTCCAGTAGCATTAACTCTGGATGTGCTGCCGTTATATCTATATTGCCATATCTATGGCCATATGCTTTCCTAGCTGTGTCATTTAGCAATTGTTTCCTTCATTTGGGATTGATTGCTTATAAGGTTAATTTCTTACCAATTAACACTAGTTCGTTTATAAGTAATGGACATTAATAATCATACATTCAACCCTCTAAAAATTCACACACTGGAAATGAAATTGAGCATCATGCTTTGCAAGAAGTACTTGAAACAAGGTTGTGGCTTACTTAAGAGTTTGTTTGATGTTAAGAAGGACGCATGTGCAACCTTTGCACATCTGTCTGTCTACCTTGGCTAAAGCAAAATGTTTGCTAGATCCCCTCTCACAGTCTGGAACAGCTGATAATATCTCTCCTGCTTCCTGCTTCTTGATGAGACAGAGACTTCCCATGCATACCTTCCTTAAGCCATCAAGGCTTCTCTGTTATTGTTCTCTTTCCCCCATTTCAAATGACGATCACTTGCTATATTTCTTCCTTTTCTCAGTCTCCCTCTGCAAGTTAACCTCAGCTTGTGTCCAGAGATGTTGACGTGTTCTGTTCTTACAACTGGAGGGAGTCCCACTTCTTGGTGTTCCTCTGCTGGTGGCTCCCCTTCCCGACTACTGTGTTTATGTCAGTGACACAGGCTGCCTATGGAATGCTGTGTCAGCAATGAGTGTGTTATCTGGCTGTAAGCTCAGCCACTGTTGCAGTACTCTAACACACACACACACACACACTCACGCACACACACACACACACACACACACAATCTCCACTACCACTCACCCAGTCTACCATCATCTCCTGTTTGGATTATTAAAGTAGCTCCTAGATGCTCTCCTTTCTTTTACTCCTTGCTCCTCCAGTCTGTTTTTCAACACAGCATTCAAATCATTAAATAGAAGTCAAATAATATTCACCCTCTGCTTAAATTTTTACAGTGATTCCCTAGCAATTAAAAGTAGGAGCCAGTATCAGGCTTTATCTACTGCACCCTCCCCATCATTGCTCTGGCCATGTCTTACGTCATGTGCTCTTCACTCACTCTGTACCAGCTGTTCTGGCTTCCTTGTTCCTAAAATTGGGCATATTCATTGTTACCCCAAGCCCTGTGTCATAACCCACTGTGAAAAGGCAGGTGCAATGTCAGCTTCTGAGGTCCACCATGGCTCTCCCTACCCAGCCTCCTCCATCTATTTTGCCTGGTCGATATTTTTCCCTAAGCCTTTTTCTCTCCTAACATGAGCTGCGATGTTAGATTTGATTTGGTCGACTAGAATATAAACCCCACAGCAATGGAGACGTTCACCTCATTTGATTCCTGCTGTATCTGCAGACTAGAACAGTGACTGGCAGGTAATGGACCCCTCGTGGGTGATACTGGAGAAAGGGGAAGGTTTACTGTTAGCGAGCACAGTGCAGTTCTAGTTTCTAGATGTAGAAGTGTTCCAGTGTGAATGGCAGTGGTCATTTTCCAACATTTGACTTTCCCAAAATTCCTCCTACTTGGAAGGCAGATTACAGCTCTGATGTTGTAGACCATGGCCGCAGTCATCAGTCTTTGAATTTTGTAGTCTGGAGAATTTGACAAGCTGGCCCTTCATTCTTATGCTTCATCAAGAAACGGACTGCAGTTTCTGAGAGAAATAGACCAACTCGGATAAGCCTAACTATTGTTATTGTTTCACATGATGTTAGTAAGTTTAAGACTTTATTGTGATCAGTTGATCAGATGCCATATAAGAAGCACTGGGAAACACATATCTTAACTGTTACTGGCAAGTTTAGTGGCTTCAGAATTCACTGCACAAATATTCCAAATGTTATAAATTAAAGCAAAGGAGGAAAGAGTGTCTTGGAAATAAATATGTACTTTCTTATTTCAATTTTGTCTGTTAAGAATTATACAAAATTATTCTACTGAATTTCAAAAGATATATATCGTTGTCTTTTCTGAATATATAATATCCAACAAAAAATGGAAAATTTTATTTTCCAGTCCCATATCATACAGTCTTATTCCTTTCGAATTCCATTTGTATCCCATCTTAATGCTGTAATTACTATAAAGATATATATTTAACAAAAATAGAAATTTTGTTTCATATGGAAAATGACTACTATGTTTTCAAAATGCTTCTTCCCCCAAAAAAAGCTGGTAGTCAAATAATTGAGGGAAATATCACCTACTGCATTAAAGTCCAAAGGATCTGAGAAGTCTGTCTGAATGAATCGAGTTTATCTTTATTTAACCCTACAGTGCTTAAACATCTTTCTTAATACCTGTTCTGAACTCTTGGGTGGAATATTGATGAAAAAGGAAACATCAGTGGCAGGCTTTGAATCAGTGGTGGACTGGACTAAGCTAAGCTGTCTGCAAGGAGATGGCATATCCACTTGGTCATCTTAACTCATCATGCCTCTCATAAAGAGCGTGGGTGGGCTGGAGATGGAGCTCAGTGGTATAGTGCTCACCTACATGCACATGGACCTGGGGTGTGATCTCACACATTGATTCAGGTGGGCAGGGAGCCTAATAGCATTCTCTTTGCTCACAGACTCCAAAGTGAGATTCTGTAGGAGCTAGGCAGATGACATAAAGGGGTCTGCTGTAGTGACCCTGAAAGTAAGGGGTACATCTTCATGAGCAGCCCCTGCTCAGTTCTGAGATTTGGACCTGGACGTAAAACAGGCCCAGAATGAAGGCCAGAATTAAACCTTCTAATTCTTAAGTATTTGAAATTAAGATTTTTATGTTTCTTTCTCTACATCTCCAACTAATCCTCGTGTGCTAAAAATCTAAAGTTTGTATGTATGTATGCATGCATGCATTTATGTATGCTTGTATATTTAAACTGGAAACCCTCATCCCTGTATGGGATACACTTTATTTTTTTTTTATTTTTATTTTTTGGCAGTAATGGAAAATTCTTTTTATATTATTTATTTATTTATTAAGAGTTCTGTCTCCTCCCCGCCACCGCCTCCCATTTCCCTCCCCCTCCCCCAATCAACTCCCCCTCTCTCATCAGCCCGAAGAGCAGTCAGGGTTCCCTGCCCTGTGGGGAGTCCAAGGACCTCCACTACTCAGCAGTAAAAAACAATGACTTCTTGAATTTTGCATGCAAATGGACGGAAATAGAAAACACTATCCTGAGTGAGGTAAGCCAGACCCAAAAAGAGGAACATGGGATGTACTCACTCATAATTGGTTTCTAGCCATAAATAAAGGACATTGAGACTATAATTCGTGATCCTAGAGAAGCTAAATAAGAAGATGGACCCAAAGAAAAACGTATAGTCATCCTCCTGAATATTAACCTTCATCAGGCGATGAAAGGAGACAGAGACAGAGTGAGATGCACTTTAAAAGGAATTGGTGTGTGTGATAGTATATAAGACATGTGGGCCGTCTTGGAATACCCACTTATCTCTGCACACAGGAACCTTGGTAGAAGCAGAACTTTGCTTCCGTGTTTGGGTCTTAGAAATTTCCACGTCAGTGTAATTCTTCAGTCCTCAGCATCTTTACAGACTCGTTCCCTACACTGACTTCATCAAATGATGAAGATGGTGATTTCCCACTTGTAAGGCATGATTTCGGTTTACCTTGGACCAACACCAAAGAGTGTCATCTGTCGTATTGTTGCTGCCGCCGTGGGGATGAAGACAACTGAAGGAAAGAGGCATTTGTTCCTGCTCAGCTGGGATGTAGTCCATCAGGGTGGGGTTGTCGCAGCAGAAGGAACTTCTGCCACAGGTCACACTGCATCTGACATCAGAAACCAGAGTGGTGAATTCTTGACCTCACTCTCAGCCCATGGAATGGTGCTGGCCATGTTTATAGTCGGTCTTCCTCCCCCACTTAATCCAGTCCAGAGGTTTCCGTGCTAGGTGATTCTACGTCCTGGCAAGTTGCCCATGTAAAACCGTCACAGAAAGTGGAGCGGTCCGGACCAGGTATATTAGTTTGCTAGGGCTGTGGCAGCAGAATGCCCTGGGCAGGGATGTGGGTGCAGCTAAACAACACGTTTGCCTTCTCGGTTCTGAAAGATGGCGGTCTGAGATGGAGGTCAGTATGCCCAGATTCTCCCCAGGACTGTGAGAGGGTTCCCTACCTGCTCTCTCTGCCTTACAGAAAGGTTTCATTTTGCTTCCCTCTATTTCCCTGTGTCCTAATTAACTAATGAGTGGACATGCCTCTAACTTAAGGACATGGAAGCCATGGCACTATGTAAATTTACTGCGTTATATTTTTATTTTTCATTCTAAATTTTTTATACCACTTTGGTTTTTAGTGATAAAAAAAAAAAACAAGCATTTTGGTTCTTTGTTTCCCTGTAGTGTCTATGCAGGACCTTCATGAAACCCCTCACCCGATGACTGACAGTAGGGACTTTATATATTTTATTCATTCTTTCAATTTAGTGGGAAATTTGAAGTTTGTTGCTCCAATATAGTGTTTATTAAAAGGATGTGTACAGTAAGTAGATAGAACAAGGTAGCCACACTTTCCTACCAGGTTCTTTAGAATCCAGTATGTTGGTGGAAACAGCAACTGACTGACTGCTGAATGCTTCCCCAGGCCAGTACTCACCAGGCATTCTGGCTGTTTCCTAAGGGTGTGTATTACGGTGTTGTTTGCACAAGGCTGATAAGTGACTCAGTAGGTGAACTCTCTTGCCAGCACACCTGACAGCAGGAGTTCAGTCTTTAGAACCTGTGTGCTGGGAGGCAAGAACTTGTCCTCTCCCCTCCATCCCTGCATATGTACATGTTGACTTACACATTGATGTAAAGTTTACAAAGAGCAACCTAGGCATTTTATGCAGAAAAAGAGTGAGTTTGTTTAGCTCAGAGCTTTGGAGATAAAGAACTCGTGCAGGATCTCATTGTTCTAGAGGGTCATATGCCTGCATCATGCCAAGGCAAGTGGATGGTACCACATAGGTTGTATGCAGAAGGGAGATGGCGTATGACAAGACCAGAAACAAAACCTGTGGAGAGGATATGCTTATTCCTTTTATAATATCCATTCTGCCAGGAATAAGACCTTCCCTGCTCCACCTGACCCTTTTCAGGCAACAGCATTAATCCCTTCATAAGGCTGGAATCTTATATGCCCTGCTCAGATATATTACTACCTTTCAGTATTGCCCCACTGGCAATCTTGTGACCTTTTAGGAGACAATCTATACCCAAGCCCCAGGACAGAGAAAATATCAGCTAAGAACATTAGCATCCATTCACTGTTTGTTGAGAAGCCAAAAATTATTGAATCTCAGTGTCTCTTTGATTATATCCAAGAACCACTTACTCCCCCAGGGTAGGCAAGGGCATTTCAATTGGCATGTCTAATTTCCAAATTAATGAGAAGTCATTGGAGGTTAGTGTAGTGTCCTCACTACTTTTGCATCAACTGACAAAAGCTAGAGTCATCTGAAAGGAGGAAACCTCAATTGAGTAAATGTCTATGTAAGATCCAGCAGTGGGGCATTTTCTTAATTAGTGGTCAGTGAGGGAGGGCCCAGCCCATTGTGGGTTGTGTCATCCCTGGGTGCTATAAGAAAGCAGGTTGAGCAAGCCATGTGGAGCAAGCCAATAAGCAGCACTCCTCCATGGCCTCTGCCTCAGCTCCTGCCTCCAGGTTCCTGTTCTGTTTGAGTTCCTGTCCTGACTTCCTTCAGAGATAGACTATGATGCAAATATGTAAGCCCAAATAAACCCTTTCCTCCCAAGGTTACTTTGGTCTTTGTTTTTCATCATAATGATAGAAACCCTAACTAAGACACAGTGTCTTCACTCATTCAATAGTTACATTCTGATCACCTGCTGTGTTTGCTGGTCTGGGCCCTGGGAATGTATGCAACAATGTATAGCACATGCAAAGCCTACCGGTCAGGTGATCATGCTACAGTAAGAAAAGCAAAAGTAAATGAGTCAGTGAATGAATACTTTAAAATCATAGTTAAAAAAAAAAAAAAAAAAAAAAAAAAAAAAAAAAAAAAAAAAAAAA
>NW_026067902.1:22896238-23036811 GCF_014885135.2 Alexandromys fortis | reverse complement strand
TTTTTTTTTTTTTTTTGGTTTTTCGAGACAGGGTTTCTCTGTAGCTTTGGAGCCTGTCCTGGAACTAGCTCTGTAGACCAGGCTGGTCTCGAACTCACAGAGATCCGCCTGCCTTTGCCTCCCGAGTGCTGGGATTAAAGGCGTGCGCCACCACCGCCCGGCAATGACAAGTAAATTTACCATTGCTCTCCATTAAACACCCAGGTGGTGATAGGTGCTAAACTTACAAATGTTGCTGGCTGGGTGGGCTCCTCGTGGCTTCTTTTAAATTTGATTAAGATTTTCCTTGACTTCGGTAAACATTACAATCTGAAGAATCTAGTTCTGGGTTCTTTGCTAGGTTAGGCAGCCATCCCTTTCTAAAAATATGCTGGAGCCACTGGGATTCGCTCCAGAGTGCAGGGCTGCAGCGTCCTCAAAACAGCTGCTATCCAGAGGGTCGCCAGGAGTGATCTCTTTAGCACAGATATGCCCACCAATCATTAGGAATGGTGGGGGAGGAAAGATGGCACTGGGGCAAAGAGCACTGCTGCCCTTTCAGAGAAGCAGAGTTCAGTTCCCAGCACTCACGCCAAGCTGCTCACAACTGCCTATAATTCCAGCTCCAGAGCATCCTATACCTCTGGCCTCTGTAAGCTCTAACACACGAATGTGCCTACACACGGGCACAAGCAGTCATATGCATAAATAGAAATAAAATAAGTCTTCAACAATTAAGCTAATAATTATAAATGCATTTTTTACATACTCTTGGTCAATGTGTAGTAAGTATAGAATTGGCATGTATTATCTCATTACACGCCATATATATTGCTCATTACAAATTTTCAGATAGTAGAAATATGCACAAATATCCTATACAGTCTTTTAGCTGGTTTGACCATCTGAGTTATGGCTTATTTGACTTTTTCCCCCTGATGTGTACATAGTATGTGTATTTGTATGAATGTGGGGACATGTTTGTGTGGGTGCTGATGCACATGTGTGTTTGAATGTAGAGGCTGATGTTGGGAATTGAACTCAATTGCTTTCCAGTTTATGCACTGATACAGTGTTTCTCACTAACCGAAGCATCCATCTGTCTAGTCTTGCTGAGCAGCTGCCTCTGAAGGTGCCCTGTCTCCACCTTCCCAAGCTAGAATTACAGGTGAACACTATACCCACCTGGCATAAGGGTTCTGGGGATCCAATGTACTGTTGTTCAGTATGAAACAGAAAAGTAAAACTAGCTCAGTGAAGGTGGGAAAAGGAACATCAGAACTGAGGGCTTGGCTAGTCCTCTTCTCTGCTGGATCTGGGCTCAAAAACGAAGCATTGATCATAGAAGTAGCTTACAGCACTGAGTACCATATAGGTCACTTCCCCTAATGGGAACCTAAGTTCTTTGTGCAGAGGCCTCCTCAGAAGTTGGGGTGTTGAGTTCTTTTTCCTAACATTTCGTCTGTATCAAATAGAAACAGACCAAACTCTAAGTGTCTGTCACTTGCTCAGCCTATATAAATACATGTGCACATGCATATATCCATATGTTCCTGGAAGCTTCTCGAAGAGGAGGCAAGGCGGTAGTACCAAGAGTTTTTAATGAAATATGTTTAAGTCACAGAAACATTTTCCATTTTTCTAGGTTTTTTTATTAATTGTTAGATTTTTAAAAAAAAATACCAATCCAAGTTCCTACTCCCTCCCCTCCTCCTATTCCCTCCACATACCCTCCCACCCCACCCCCATCTAATCCTCAAAGAGGATAAGGCACATTGCCTTATGGAGGGTCCAAATCCTTCCCACTATATCTAGGCTGAGCAAGTTATACATCCAAAGAGAATAGGATCCCAAAAAGCCAGTACATGCAGTAGGAATAAATCCTGGTACAACTGCCAGTGGCCCCTCAGTCTGCCCCAGACATGCAGCTGTCAATCCCATTCAGAAGAACTAATTTGGTCCTATGGTTGTTCCTTCCCAGTCCGGCTGGTGTTGGTGAGCTCCCATTAGCTCAGGCAAACTGTGTCAGTGGATGAACCCATCATGGTCTTGACCTCCTTGCTCTTGTTCTCATTCCTTCCACTCTTCAACTGGACTTGGGGAGCTCAGTCCAGTGCTCTGATGTGGGTCTGCCTCTGCCTCCATCAGTTGCTGGATGAAGACTCTATGGTGATATTTAAGATAATCATCAGTCTGACTACAGGGCAAATCAAGATCGGGCCCCCTTTCCTCTATTGCCCAGGGTCCTAGGTGGGGTCATCCCTGTGGATTCCTGGGAATTTCTCTAGAGCCAGGTTTCTGCTAACCGTATAATGGCTCCCTCAATCAAGATATCTCTTTCCTTGCTCTCATTGCTGTCCTTCCTCCATCTCGACTATTCCATTCTCTCAAGTTCTCCTCTCCCCTTCCCTCTCCCCTCCTCTTCACCTCCTACCCTCCCCTCTCTCCCCACCTCCTGACTCCCAGCCCAGCCAGTCAATCCTGTTTGTTTCTAATTTCCAGGTGTATCTATATATATTTTTCTTTGGGTTCAACTTATACTTAGCTTCTCTAGGATCATGAACTATAGGCTCAATGTCTTTTGTTTATAGCTAGTATCCACTTATGAGTGAGCACATACCATATTCATCTTTTTGGGTCTGAGTTACCTCACTCAGGATAGTGTTTTTTAATTCCATCCATTTGCATGCAAAATTCAAAATGTCATTGTTTTTTTTACCACTGAGTAGTACTCTAATATGTAAATGTGCCACATTTTCTTTATCCATCTTTCCATTGAAGAACATCTAGGCTGTTTCCAGGTTCTGGCTATTACAAGTAATGCTGCTATAGACATAGTTGAACAAATGCTTTTGTAGTATGATTGAGCATCTTTTGGGTATATTCCCAAGAGTGGTATTGCTGGATCCTGAGGTAAGTTGACTCCCAATTTTCTGAGAAACTGCCACACTGATTTCCAAAGTGGTTGTACAAGTTTTCATTCCCACCAGCAATGGATAAGTGTTCGTTCCCCTTACTCCACATCTCCAGCATAAGCTATCATTGGTGTTTTTGATCTTAGCCATTCTGACAGGTGGTAAGATGATATTTCAGAGTTGTTTTGATTTGCATTTCCCTGATACCTAAGGGTTTCCTTAAGTATCTTTTGGCCATTTATTTATTGTTGCTTTCAGTGTCTGTGCTACTGGGATTATATTTAGGAAGTGGTCTCCTGTGCCCATGCATTGAAGACTACTACCCACTTTCTCTTCTCTCAGGTTCAGTAGGGTCAGATTTATATTGAGGTCTTTAATCCATTTGGACTTGAGTTTTGTGTATGGTGATAGATATGGATCTATTTTCATTCTTCTACATGTTGACATCCAGTTATGCCAGCACCGTTTGCTGAAGATACTTTAGCTTCTTTGTCAAAAATCAGGTGTTCACAGGTGTGTGGATTAATATCCGGGTCTTGCATTCGATTCCATTGGTCAACCTCTCTTTTTTTTATGCCAATACCCAGCTGTTTTCATTACTGTAGCTCTGTAATAGAGCTTGATGTCAGGGATGGTGCTGCCTCCGGAAGTTCCTTTATTGTGCAGGATTGTTTTGGCTATCCTGGGTTTTTTGTTTTTCCATATGACGTTGATTATTGTTCTTTCAACTGTTGTTATTGAGCATTTAACTTTTTTTGTAATAAAAATGCATTTGTAAACTTAAGCAAGTCTCAGTATTTGGAAAGTGTTTGTTATGTCTCTAAACAAAAGTTTAAAAGCTCCCATAACTTTTGTGACCAGAAAATCTAGCTGTATAATTAGTGTTTCATGGTGGAGTTGGGTGAGGGGGCATGGGCATGCACAGCACACATGTGGAGCTCAGAGAACATCTTTATGAGTTGATTTCTTTCCTTCCCCCTCTGAGATGAAACTCAGGTCCCCAGGCTTCTGCAGCCAGCACCTTTATCCACTGAGCTGTCTCACTGGCCCAGTACATGTATGTTTAAAGCATTTATGGCAGCTACCAGAGTGGTTTTCTAGATTTTCATTTACTCCATCTTGTTTTATAAGGATCTTTCCAAAAGTTGTGTTTTCTTCCTTTCATTCATAAAATTGGCTAGCTATTTCCTTAAAAAGATGTGTGCATTTCACCGTTAGCATTAAGCATAGGGGCTTTAAAGTATGTCAGAGACTCGCAGGCTTTCTCGTAGCCAAGAGTGACTATTATATCTATGTTTTGAGTGAAGTTTAAGACACTTAGTTTTGAACCTTAATCTGTGCAGTGGGAAAAATGAGTTTACCCTTGTAACAGGAATTGTTTGAATTTTATGACTATTTAGTGTTGTATAACTGCTTCTTACTACTTTGACATAAATAATTCTCTAAGTACCAGATTTTGTTTAATAATCAGGATCCATTTGATTCCCTTTTGTCTCTTATTTACACCCCCGTCTTTAAAATGAGTGAATTTAGATTCTTACGAAAAACGAGAGCATTCAAACATGTGTACACACGTGTATTTTTAATACACATCTGGCCAAAGGCAGGCAGAGATATTGGAGCTGCAGAGTTGTGCCAGGTTGAGGCAGGCTTTTATCGTAGTGAGATGTTTTTGCAGACATTCTTGATTCTCGGCTTGTCCTTCAGCAGAACCATCTGCTAATGGTGTAGCACTCTGTCTGTGGTCTGTGTGACACCACCGAGACTCCACACGCTTGTGTCGGGCAGAAGCCAGGCCTTGAACAGCACACCTTCCTTGCCTGGTAGCCCACAAGAACTTTGCCCCACATGGACTTTTAGTTTCTGTTTTCAGCTTTCCTTTCTACCCCTGCCCTTTATGTCAACTGCTTCTCGGTGGAACCACAAAGAAAATTGAAGCTTAGCAATTTTACTTTCCCCAGATCTCAGATACTTTAAAAGTAAGATTTTCTTTTCAGCTTTTGATTTAAATAACTTTGTTGTTGTTGTTGTTGTTGTTAACCCTCAGGGTTATTTCAAAGTAGAAGGTGTTTTACTGGATCCAGCTGACCTTCGATTTGAGGGTCTGTTTTTTAAAAAAGCATCATCAGCCACTGACTTCTAAAGTTCACAGACTGCCTGCAGACCCAATATGTTAAGGGAGTGGATTTTCCTGTTGCCCCTCCTCTCAACTTTAACCTCCAACCTTCTCTAACATGTATCATGACAAATAAAACTGCTGAGGTTTGACAGGAGGATATAAAGTCACTAGGCCATCGCATAGAGATGGCCAGGGATTCTTCTCAGCCCGAAATAAACGCTCTGAGCTGCATTTTTCCAGAGGAAGTCATAAACAGTCATATCACTGTAGTTTTAATAATTATTGGTCAAAAAAAGAGGTATACATATTAAATAATGTTTGACAACTCTAATTTAGTCATTTTGTTATTGGTTGTCTTTGACCATTAACTTGGATTTCTGTTCTTAATTTTAATGTATACGATTTCAAGCAAGCAACATGCGATACCGATATAAACATGACATTGTATACAGCATTCTAAATGAGTTTTTAGTTTGTGACTAAGAAAAACCATATGATAAAAAGCAAACAATGTGTTTGTATTGCCCTACTTACTTAAAGCCATCTCACCTACAGTGGCTTCTGTCATTTCATGGGGACATGGGCTTACAGAGCACCTCAGCCCATCAGGCTTCCTGAGATTTCACATGTGTGGCAGCTTCTCAGAGAACCCTGCTGTCCAGAGAGTTGTTCATTCTACACTGGGCAGATACTGTCTTGTGAAGTCTTTGGAACTGCTCCGTCAGAACTGGACTCTCTCCCTTACTAGGTCTGAGCATTAGGAACAGACAAGCAGTTACATAAGTTCTTTTTTAAGTGGATAGATAGATAGATAGATAGATAGATAGATAGATAGATAGATAGATAGATAGATAGATACATGGACAGACGGATATATTTATGTTTAGCTATAATGTCTGTGTGTGTACGTGTGTGTGTGTGTGTGTGTGTGTGTGTGCATTCACACACACATGCATGAGTGCATGTGTCCAGGCCTTCTTTCTTTGCTCTGATTTTCTCCTAGTTTGGGTATATTTTTGTTCTACCAGTGTGCTGAGACAGGAAAGGCCAAAATATGGAAGGTGCGGGGAGTGTGGAAGTCAGTCACTGGGACTAGAAATGGTGGAGGCAGGGCAGGTCCACCTCTGCAGAGCCATGCCTCCCAAAGGAGTCAGGACAGCTTCCACAAAAGCACAGTATGGCCACAGTGTGAGAACTCCCAGTGTCTCTTACCATAGTGCTTCTCTCTTTGGAAGGAGCCAGAGCCCAGACAATATGCGGCCTGAAGTGAAGGCTGAGGGTGGAGATAAGAGGTGGAGCACAAATAATGATGATAATGTCGACAACAACCAAGACCTGGACTATAACCCAACGTCTTAGAGTTGGTAGGAAATGAGATTTTTGTATGCTTCTTGTGGGAGCATTCTTGAGGCCTTTGGGAGCCTCCCTCCCGCCCATGAACTGTGTGAACACATGAACAGAGGAACACTTCCATCATATTACTAGCAGCAGCTGTGTACTGCACTGCGTTTGCACAACACTTCCACATTCATTGATGTGTTTGAGGCTAACCATTCCTCTGGGAAAGTGAAAGCATTTCAAATGGGTCAGAAAAGCCAAGACTCAGAAAGGAAATGTGATCTGCTCAAGATTAATTCATTCATATCAAAGCCAGCATTCCTTCACTTCCTATTCAGCGAAGCTGTTGCTTAGCATTGCCATGTGCCTGGAACACCAGGACGGCTGTGAAGCCTGCCTTTGGGGTACAGGGGAACACTCAGATAGGATGTGTGCTCTGATCAGCTGTCCTTATTCCTGGGACAGACCAGCTGAAAAATCTCTTCCTGTTTCAACTTCCCAATTCATCAGTTCCAAACTTGCTAAGACTAGCAGCTGTAGTGTAAAAGAGTCCCAGCCTCACACTCAGCTTGTGAACAGAAAACAGGGACCTAGGGAGTCATTAGGAAAAGTCACGGAAGCCAGAAGTTGGCACTCTGGGGCTCGTGGCATGGACAACTCAAAAAAAGAAAACCTCATGGATAAGGTGAGAAAAAGCATCTTATCCATAATAAATGCCCAAACTGTCATCTTTATTAGGCATCGTTGTTCCCTGTGTTATTGGAATGAATAAGCCTCTTCCATTTGTGTGGTGGAAAGTAAGTGGGCCCCAAATTGATGGAGGTCTTTTCAGCCTCCCATCGGTACTCAGAATGACTGTTTCACTATTTACTGCATGGTCTTTCTATTTGCTTTTATCAAGAAACTTCTTCCTTGTGCTCTTATTGACAACGTGTAGACAGACAGACAGACGATTAGCAGTTTTTAAATGAGTACAGGGTGCTCAGTGGGTTCAGCTCATCCTTAGGACCGTAGGAGTGCTTGGGTAGTCCTGAAACCAGTGTTCACCCGGTAGGTAGCTCTCAGTGCCACCCTGGTACAGGGGTCCAAAGTTAATCTGGCTCTCAGCCTGCTCCGCATTCTTTTGCATATAGCTGCTCTGTCAGGAGAGAGTAGGCCTATAAATGCAGGGCTGGAAGTGTGGTTGAGGATTCTCTTGAAAAGAGGCAGCAATGAAAGGTAGGATCCAAGGTATGAAGGTATGCCTGTTAAAAACAATGGCGACCAGCAGTGTTAATACGGGACTTTTCTTATTTGTTTATCTTTAGGAATTTTTGAAAATATTTTCCCCAGCTGAACTACCTCAGTCCAAAAAACCTAAAATGATTCAAACTTTGAAACTCACCAGGGTACTCAAGAAGTTTGGAGTTTCAGAGCTTTCCGGCTTGGAGGTGTTCAACCTATAGTTTCATTTCAGCTTGGGGATGCAAGCGAGAGATCTTGTTGTGATGTCCTTGGTCTTCTCTAACCTTACAGTAGTCAGTGAAATCCTCCATTTCCTACTAGGATGGACTAAAACCATGGAAACGGTTGTGACCGAAAGAGAAAGTCTACAAAAAATTCATTTCAAAATTATTTTCTGTAATTCTGATGTGTCCAGAGAAATATTGCCTTAAAAGGAGAAGGCCTGGGGTGGTAGTGCACACCTTTAATCCCAGTACTAGGGAGGCAGAGGCAGTAGGACCTCCATGAGTTCAAGGCCTGATCTACATAGCAAGTGCCAGGTCAGCCAAGGTTATGTAGTCTCAGGGGGAGAAAAAGGAAGAAAGAAAGATGGGGTAGGGGGGGTGAAGGCGTCTGTGTATCAGAAATCATGTTTTAGGTGGCTTTTTGCCACATTTGGTTTTGGTCGGAATTACAGGCTTTCACCTGTACATTGGGTAGAGTAAACAGTTAACTCAGGTAAAGGAGATTCTGGTACTGGCTGTCATGCAGTGGTTTCCTTGGAGACAGACATGCCGCAGATCTCCCATCCTACGTGTGTGAAGTATGCTTCTCTTTTCATATCACGTCATTGACCAGGAGGAACACAGGACCCCCAAAGAGGCGGAAACTTGGTGTTCTTCTTTCCTGTGGCCCTTCATCCTCTCCTAGCACTCCTGGTATTGCCCCCCTCCCATGCTCTGTAGCCCTGGTACTCACCTGAGGTGCACTTTCTTTGTCTCCTGCCTTATTCAGATCCCAGCTCTTCAGCCCACCTACTGTCATTTGAACCTGTCCCCCAGTTTGATTTTGTTTATCAGTCGAATTGCTGTCTTTTCTTTGAAACTTTCTTTTCTTTCTCTTTTACCTGTGATTAGATGGTCTGTAAGGAAATCTCATTGCTGTTTCTCTGACTGAGACATAGAACCCTAAGAGGAGAAAGAGACACAGGAAGAGCCCCACCATTTCACCAAGGCATCCCTTGGATTGCAGAAGAGTCAGACACTCCATCGAAGTTCCCTTGGCTCAGACCTGGGAGGCCCATTTCCAAGCCTGCCTTTCCATTCACTTCTTCCTATAACGATGGGAAAGTTAATTAACAGCTAAATCAAAATGTATTTATTACCCTTCACAATGAGATTCACTTGCATTTACATGGTTGAGGTTCTGTTACCACTGGACATAGGCTGTCAAACTTTTATTTATGCAGAATAACTACCCTGGTTGCACTAAAGTGACATCACATATGGTTTTGAATTTTTTCCATGACTCAAAGTGCTCCACATTTTGAGTATTGCAAGGTGGCGTCAGTGATGCTGCATCTGTCCACATCTGTTGAGTCTCTCCTCCACAAACTACCCGCAAAAGGACATGGTCCATTTTGAAACGAGTTTGAACTTGCTGAATATTGGTGACCAGTGGGGAAAGTAAATTTCAGCTCACACTGCAGGAACAGGTAGCAGGGAGCAGCGAGCGAAATCTTTCCTTTCTCTGGGCTGCTGAGAGGTGGTAGCTGTTAAAGAGCTGTCTGCTAAGTCATCCCGAGCTAATGCAAATTAACAGTTGTTTTCTTTCAGAACTGTATGACTGGATAAACATTTACCATTTGTTTCGTTTCTACTCATCTCTTAAAACAGTTGCTACAGGTCTTAATAGTAAGACTCGAAACATATAATGTATTAGCCTTGGCACATCAAAATATTGTTCATCTTCCAAACTTGAGATATTCCAGTTTGGCTTCTCACTGAGTTTATAATGTTTCTGAGTGTATGTATCTAAAAACGCATCTTACTAATCTCCTGGAATTGATTTTAAAAAAAAAAAAAAGTTCCTGGAGCTTGTCACTATTCCCAGCGTCAACATGATCTGTCACTTGTGAGATTGATGGGCATTGTGCTCTATCTCAGTCTTAGAGGGCCCTCAATACGAAATCTGAACCACGGATACTTTGGGAAAGAGGCCTATGATACTTGTGCAAATTAATAATGAGGTTAAAATGGAGCTAAAGCCATAGCTGGGAAAGCAGTGCTCCTTGCTTTTTAAGCAAGCCTTTCTCATGCCTCGCAGGACCACCTTTTCTCATGGCGCCAGTGTGGCAACGGCCAGGGGTAAAGAATTTCACCAAGTGAACAACAGTATCTAGTAAATGTGTGTTCCGAGCTCTCCTGAAGGTTTATTCCACTGCAGTCGTTAACATTCCTGGAGCCTGAGTCTGCCAAGCGCTTGCACTCAGTTCACAGGCTTCCAATTTAGCATGACAAAGTTGCTCCCATTTGCAAATGCGAAACCTGGAGCCCCAAATGGAGCCTCACAGTGAACTGCGCCTGGGGATGAGATCCTAGAGATACAGTATAAAGGATTATCTAGGATCATGTGGATGGTTCGCGGTTGCCTTTGTCTGGCTGCTGGGTTAGATCATTCTTGGCAAGTTGGGTGAATTAGTATCCTATTCCTGAGCCCCATTTCATTACCTAGTTTGGAACTCTTCCACGCCCTGAAAACTTCCATTGAAACGTTCATCAATGGTATTTGCATAGACAAAATGGAATCAAACTATTGACATCTTCTTTAAGAAAAACAAAAAGCAAATGTATGTGACTGGTTTGTCACAAAAGATATTTATCCAAAGGCACCTGTCTTCTCTAAGAACTCTGCCTGAAAGGGCTTTTAGGGGGAGCCTGGTGAACTTTTTGTCTTTAAAATAAAGCTGTGTTTGAGGTAGGAGAGAAGCTTAGTTTTTGAAATGGCACAATGAATAACAAAGATCTCTTTTCACCCCCCAAAAAAGAGGCACTAAAAAGGACATTTGTTAAACTCTTGAGGAAGAATTGTACTGTTAATATAAAAGTCTAGATATAAGAAAGAGAGGAGCCTGGAGGAAGGGGAAAGCCAGGTACTGTTGGAGACATGCTGGCTCGGAGAGCAGCCTGTTTCGCATAGGTGGTCACAACAAGCTTGTGCTCAAAACTCAGTGATGTTTTTAGTGACCAGGACAAGTCAGTAAGGGTCAGCCGAGCATTCTGACACTGGATGACCCATCCATCTCCGTACTGTCTCACCACGTCCCCAGGAGCCCATCAGTATCTTCTGGCAAACACGGGACGGGTATATCCTCCCGAGGCAAGTCAGGTGATTTGTATTTTTGGGTTTTCAGCATAGGCGGGATCTGCCATTGGTTTGGAAGCTGGCAAGCCCAGGCATCCTGTCTCTTACTGGTTCATGCTGCAGATGAGAAAAAGATTCTTCAAATAGTAGCATGATGAACAAACAGGGTTGGGTATGAGCTGGGAGAGAGAGCAGTAGGTATGTCAAGGCTGTCTACGGGCCACTTCATTGCTGTCCAAAACGGAGCTTTCCTAAGAGCTCCCTTTATAAGAAAAATACCAAGTTCCTGGTCTCCTTCTTTAGAAAATAAAAATAAGGTGTTAGAAACAGAAGTTGCCGAGTCCACAACTCCAGTTATCAAGTCTGGTTATCTCCCTCATAGGTCAGAGTCCAAGCTCTCCATTTCCTATCTACAGCCCTCATGATATTTGAAAAGGCTCTGAAGAAAAGCAGTTGTATTGTTATTTTAAAGAACTGAGAAGCAGAATGAAGGCTCAGAAGCTTGAGTGCAGTGGTAACAGAGCACCTGAACTCAGGCTGGAATATTCTCTCCTAATTACTGGTGAGGATTAATTAAGTACAAAGTTACAAGCCTGGAAAGAATTTCTTGATTATTTTTCTTTGATTTTTTTCCTACAAAAAAAAAAAAGACCCACCCCATCATTTTCTATTTTAGCAGTTTCCACAACTTAAACATTAAATTCTTATTGTTTGATTTCTGTTATATTAGGAGTGTGTGTTTTGCAATTCTAATCTTCACGCTTTCCTTTCTTATCACTGAAGTGGGCCTTTTGAAGCTGGGAAATTTTTCATAGCAATATTGACAGTGTTCACATTTGCATGATGACAGCCAAGGAATGGAGCAGTAATTTTTGAAATTGCAGAAGTATTTAGAACACTGATAAAAGCTGAAATATATTTTTGATGGATTGAAGTTAAGCATACATGATTTTTTCCTGCTGTCAAAAGGCTCTGAATTTAGTGAATATTTGCCTGCTGCGAGAATGCAAGATTAACATCACAACCATCACCCGGGCACCCAAACCCTGCAATTTAATAGCTTTTTAGGTTCTTTCCTTTTTCTAAACAGCAATTAATCTCATTTTAGTACAATTTTCTCGTTTCTGAAGTCGCTCATTGAATCGCTGTTTTGTTCATATTTGGCTTCAGCTTCTCTGCATAGTCATTAAAGTCCCAATTAATGTCGCCTTTAGCTGAAGAGTGCTCATTTTTATTGAGAAAATGACAGTTGCTGCCATGAGTAGTGCAGTGTAATATACATTAATTGCCCTGTAACACTGGTAATTACGAGTTTTTCAAGCCTCTCAGTAAACTGTCATGCCTAGACAAGACTGTGCTAAAATAGATTACTCATTAGGGAGACCTGGCCTATTTTCTGGTGGGTTCTTAGTGTTGGTTTAAAAAAAAAAAAAAATCTTGAGCTTGAACAAATAGTTGCCAAGAGCAATTTCCTCCAACAATATTCTTGTGCTTGGTTTTTCAGCCATCACTTAAGATTGTGGTCAGAAAAGAGACGGTGCAGCAGATGCTGCAGATAGTGAGGCTTGAGCATCTCTTTCCGTGGCTCTCAAGAGCAGGTCTAGTGTCGGGATTGAATAGCCTGGAACCAAAGACTGCTTCTAAGGGCTGCTGGGTAAACACAGGTTCATTCCCTGGGAGATAGTCGGAAGGCAACCGGTAAATCATACTATAAAGTCCGAATCACCGCTGTGCAGATTACCGTGAACCCGAGTAGGTGCAGAGCCCATATAGATCCCCGCGAACCCTAAAGTAGGTACAGAGTCCTATAGATTCCCGTGAACCCTAGAATAGGTGCAGAGCCCATATAGATCCCTGTGGACCGTAGAGTAGGTGCATAACCTGTTTAGATTCCCGCGAACCCTAGAGTAGGTGCAGAGCCATTATACATTCCGCGAACCCTAGAGTAGGTGCAGAGCCGGTATAGATAGATGGCTATTGGCTGGAATTCTGTTTGTCTGTTTTTAAAAGATAAAACTCCTTCAATTAGAGCAGCAAAAAGCTTGCATGTGAATATGCCAAATTT
This sequence comes from Alexandromys fortis, assembly GCF_014885135.2. Lineage (NCBI taxonomy): Eukaryota > Metazoa > Chordata > Mammalia > Rodentia > Cricetidae > Alexandromys > Alexandromys fortis. The sequence continues at coordinate 23,023,829 of NW_026067902.1, read as the reverse complement.
TCCATCAATGCTTTCTGGCAAGTTAGTAAGTTTAGCTGGGTTTTTTTTCCCCCAAATCATGTTCTGAATATTTGTGTAGATATAATTTTTCTACTTCCCATTCTAAGTTTCATCGGTTGGTGTTTTAATACAAAGTGAACATGAAAACCATTGGTTTCTCAGAGCTGAGAAAAGGAACTCTTCCTCAAATCCATGCCTGAAGCAGGTGTTCTAACAATCTGCTCTCGCCCTCTCTCTCTAAATGAATTTTGTCACAGCCTTTCACATTTCCTTGCGGTGACGAGCTAATGAAAGTAGATAGTACAATTTGTGCTGACCAGGTAGCAAGTGCCAGCTCACAGCTGAGGATAGCTTTAAAAAAATAAATAAATAAAGTCCAGCATCATATCACTGATTCACCCATTACACAGCATTAATAGTGAGAGACCTTGGTGTGTTTATCTGTTTGTATTGGTGTGCATTTATCGAATTGTTTGTGACAAGACTAATTGGGGTAATTGTAGACACTGAAATTACCTGTCAGCTATATGTAACCACACTCCCTTTCTTTCTGACGAATGATGACAACTGAGGGACCCCATAGCATTACTCATGATGGCTTTTCGAGTGGTAATAAGGACAATAGGGGCCCTGGCTAATTTGACATGGACAGCCTTCACAACAAGAAGCCGGCTAAATGACTTGTCAGGAGGGGAGAGAAGTCAGAAAAGTAATGGAGTCCCCCATGGCGCTCTGACAGGGAGATGAGGCAATTTCAAGGGGAAGTGAAAAGGCTTCAGTTTGTCAAGTATTTAGAACAATCAGAGAACAGCTAGAGGCTGGAACCTGACAGTGAATTTGTGGACCATGCTAGAGGTTTCCCATAGGGCATTTCCTTCCTGATGGCTGTAGGGTACTCGGGTTCTGTACTCACCGCCCACTTCATGTCCACCAGCCAGAGTTTAGTCACCGTGATTCTGTTTTACAAAGGCCACTAGTGGTTAAGGTGACAGAGACCTAGCTATGGGGTCATGACCTGAGTCACAGTCACTAACCCGTTGAAGAATAAGGAAGAATCTGGCCCTACAGTCTGTTGGCAGCAGCCCCCACACAAGGATGGTATCAACTCTTTTCTCGTTTGTTTCTTCTGATCATATTGAGTGTTAGAGATAGGGTCTCACTGAGTAGCCCAGGCTGGCCATAAACTTCCTCTTCTTCATACTTACTAGGAGCTGGGATTATGGGTATGCACCCACATGCCCAGCTAGCGTTAACTCTTGACCGAGATCTTATACCAACTTAGTTGAGCCACCCCAAGACACAGTTGACGCCTAGCATGCTCCTTTCTCACTTGCTGTTGGTCAGAAAGAAAGTGCAACACTGTTGTTTACAGGCTGAGACTTCTATAAGCAGGTCTTTCCTTTGGTTCCATAATAGCTGCAATGCAAGCTAGAAAACATGTAGTTTTGTATTAAAACGACCTCCTTCTCCCATACCCTGCACCCCCAAAGCTTTAAAGGTTTTGCCTTGATATATTTAATATGTGGCTAACAGGTTAGGCAGTACATGGATACGTCTGCAGTTACCTTGTCTTCAGTTCCTGGTTTTCTATCCTTAGGGTCTATCTGTGTACCTTGTGGAAAAGCAATCTCAAGTATCTCTCCTTGATAAGGCAGCCTCTCTTGGTAGGACCTCAGCTTCTTCCTACACGTAATAAAGAAAGATGAGTAGAGGAAATGCATACAGTTTAGAACCTCAGTGGATCTCAATACGAACACATGTTAGGATGAGCTCAGTCTGTGGAGTATTCTCACAGCCGGGCTCCTCCATTCCTTCCCTACTATGTGCTTGAACATCCAGCAGATCCTTTAAATGAGGTAGGGATCTTTGCTGTAAAGATTTTAAAGCCTTTAAACTGTATAGTCTTGAGGCTAGAGAGATGGCTCCATGGCTAAGAGTGCTGACTGTTCTTCTGGAGGACCCGAGTTCAGTTCTGAGCACCAGCATCAAACAGCTCACAATGGCCTGTAACTCCAGCTCCAGGGGATCCAACACCCAAACCTAGCCTCGGCGGCATCTGCATGTACATGGCATATTCACGCAGATACACATGCACATGTACACTTTTTCTAAATTTAAACTACAAACTCAGTGCTTTGCGAAGACAGAAACGTGTGTTCCATACACTTCCTAATGCACTGCTGTATGTTTTACTTTGACATGGGACAAGGCTGCCTTCAGATTTGTGTAATATATTAATATATCATTTAATATTTCTCAATATACATTAAAACATATAATTTTGCAGTCATTTTAAGACCCACCTATTTTAAGTTATATTGAGCCAGGTTGCCTGGCTCAGAACGGTTGGAAACCCATTCTAAGGAAATTCTCCTGAAATGTTTTTTGTTGTTGTTGTTGTTATTGTTTTTGGGTTTGCTTTTGTTTTGAGGTGAGAGAAGAGGTGGTAGCAGTTGTTCTTTCTCCCAGTAAAAGCAGGTGCCCACACACCCAGTCCCCTTGAACAGGGTTGGCATGGTGTGGGGTTCTTAATGTTGCCACGGCTTGCTTCAAGAGCAGAATAGGTACTCTGCCACACCTAGACCCAGCATACTGCACACCCAGCAGTGGGCTCAGAGTCATGGGAGCAGCAAGACGCAAGCCCAGCCATGCAGAGTAAAGACCTAGTAATGTGCTTGGGGACCTCAGGAGCAGTGGTGCCTCCAGATGGAGGGAGAAGCCCTTGCACGTGCTTGGTGTGCACAGTGAGAATGTAGCTTCAGATGCCCAGGCTGTGGGCTGCATAGGTGTCCTTTATTCTCAAGATGCACGCTCCTTTGTGACTGACTGGGTCATTCCACTCCTAGGTCGGGCATTTCTCCACATGAGCCTTGCTTTAAAAGGATTCTTCATGGACTTCCCAAATATTTGCTCTTGGAAACTTTTCCACTTGTGGGAAAAAGTGCTTTATTTCTTTTTTTAAAAAAAATCATTTTAAATAAACTGTTCAGTGTTTGTCATTGAATGTTTATGTGTTCTTCACCTTAGGATATATTAAAGTTGTTTTTCGTGTCTTCATATGTAGGTCCCACTCATCTTAGTAGACTCCTTATGCCTGTGTGGTTACTTTAATACTCACCTGTGCTGGCTGTTCTAGGAGGCATAAACAACGCTATACCAGACACTCTTACGAAAGGCTGAGCTGAGGTGCAGAACACACCACAGCCTCCACCAGCACTGGTGTGCTACAGGAGCCCTGACTGCCGATTCACACATGCTCACCAAGGTCTGGGCCCCGAGCTCCAGCCTCAACCTGAGTCTGTTTTTCTGTCTTCTGTCATGAAATCTGCTAGCCTAGAGAAAGCTATGTCGCCTTCATTTTCTGTACCATGATGTGGCTTTTAGTGGTAATTCTGTTTCTCCCTTTTAATATTCAGTTAAAGGAGCTGTTTTCATGACACTCAGCACTCATTTATCCAGTTGTCTATTAACATATACACAAGTGTAAACAAAATGGCTTGTACACATGCATTTGTTTTCTTTTCTGTAGTCTTCAGAATTCTTAATTCATGTCTGCAGATAATTTATAGACCAGAAGGATAATGTGTGGTATTATATGAAATTAGTCATTTACCTGTGGCATAGTGTTTAAAGCGTTTTCATTTCCTACCTTCCTCTCTACCTGAAGCTTCCATCAGCATCAGAATAGGCTTTTTCTCTTGACAAAATATGTGCTCTGTGTGAATGATAATTGCTGTCATTACTACTCTATATTTTCATTTGTTTATGGTGTTTCTGAGTGTATATGTATTATGTGCACATGTGGATGGGGTGTCGCTGTATACATGTGGAGGCCACAAGTCAACATCAGGTGCCCTCAGTCCTCCACAGTCTATTTCGAGGCAGGATCTCTCACTGTATCTGGAACCTTTGAACTTCCTAGTGTGGCTGACCAGAGATCCTTCTGCCTCTTCTCTCCATGCCCAGTGCTCAGCGTACAGACACGTACCACCTCACCCTTACACGTGTGCCAGGGTCCTCATGCATGTATGACAAGCACACTACAGACCGAACCACCTCCCCAGGTGACTTCACAAGTCACTTTTACACCCATTCATATTTCTTGACGATGACGTAGAGAATAAGCAACCTGAGTTAAAGGACCACAGAGTTTTAGGGCTGCAGCGCTGTCTTAGACAAGCAGGGTTGGCATATGCTCAGACACTTGCACCCTGCCCAGGCTGGGTGGCGTCACTGGATAGGCAGCTTTGATGCTCGATGTTTTACTTCCCCTCAGTTCTGCCCAGTGTGCCCGAGCCTCCCTGTGTGGCTGCTTGCCCTCAGTTGTTTGCTAAGCTATGCCTGCACCAGGCACTCCTAAGCGCTAAGGCCCTTGTAATGAGAAAGTTGTATGATCGTCCTTCAATCTCCATTTGCAATTCCACGTCCTCTGACCCTAGAGCTCTGGGCTGGGTCGCTCATCTCTCTGGACACTAGATTGTTCAGACTATCCCAAGTGGTCTCCTGCCCTCTCTCCAGTGCCGGCTAGAGCTGTCATTATAGATTGTTTCAGTCACACATATAATTGCTTCATTGCTGGTAACTGGCTTGATATTGTCCCAGACCTCATTGGCTCTTCTTACCTCTGATTTACATATAGCATCCCAGGGCTTTCTTCGGGGCATTTATCTTCTCTCCTCCAAATGATCTGGTGACAGTGGACAGTGATTCAAGTTTTCATCAGCCCAAACGTGATACTGTCTTTCTGCCACAAGCTGAAGAAGGGAAGACATCGCAAGAGATGCTTTCATTACTGTACTTCAAGGGGGCCCTGTCATGAAGTCAAGAAGGGAAGTTCCTCTCTCAACAGAAGAAGTTCAAATGGCCAAAAGACACCTAAGGTCATGCTCAACTTCCTTAGCGATCAGGGAAATGCAAATCAAGACAACTTTAAGATACCATCTTACACCTGTCAGAATGGCTAAAATCAAAAACACCAATGATAGCCTATGCTGGAGAGGTTGTGGAGAAAGGGGTACACTTATCCATTGCTGGTGGGAATGCAAACTTGTACAACCACTCTGGAAAGCAGTATGGCGGTTTCTCAGAAAATTTGGGATCAACCTACCCATGGACCCAGCAATACCACTCTTGGGAATATACCCAAGAGAGGCCTTATCATGCAACAAAAATATATGCTCTACTATGTTCATAGCAGCATTGTTTGTAATAGCCAGAACCTGGAAACAACCTAGATGCCCCTCAATTGAAGAATGGATGAAGAAAGTATGGAATATATACATATTAGAGTACTACTCAGCAGTAAAAAACAAGGACTTCTTGAAGTTTGCAGGCAAATGGATGGAAATAGAAAACACTATCCTGAGTGAGGTAAGCCAGACCCAAAAAGAGGAACATGGGATGTTCTCACTCATATTTGGTTTCTAGCCATAAATAAAGGACATTGAGCCTACAATTCGGGTTCTTAGAGAAGCTAAATAAGAAGGAGAACCCAAAGAAAAACATATAGGCATCCTCCTGAATATTAACCTTCATCAGGCGATGAAAGGAGACAGAGACAGAGACCCACATTGGAGCACCGGACTGAAATCTCAAGGTCCAAATCAGGAACAGAAGGAGAGAGAGCACAAGCAAGGAACTCAGGACCGCGAGGGGTGCACCCACACACTGAGACAATGGAGATGCTCTATCGGGAACTCACCAAGGCCAGCTGACCTGGGTCTGAAAAAGCCTGGGTTAAAACCGGTCTCACTGAACATAGCGGACAATGAGGACTACTGAGACATCAAGAACAATGGCAATGGGTCTTTGATCCTACTGCATGTAGTGGCTTTGTGGGAGCCTAGGCAGTTTGGATGCTCACCTTACGAGACCTGGACGGAGGAGGGTTTTCCTCGGACTTCCCACGGGACGGAGAGCCCTGATTGCTCTTTGGGCTGACGAGGGAGGGGGAATGGATTGGGGGAGGGGGAGGGAAAGGGGAGGCGGAGGTGGGGAAGAGACTGAAATATTTAATAAAGAAAGAAAGAAAGAAAGAAAGAAAGAAAGAAAGAAAGAAAGAAAGAAAAAAAGAAAACATAAAAAAAAAACCAGCCTGGAAGGCAGAAAAAAAAAAAACCAAACAAATAAAAAAATCAACTGTTAAAATTATAATTTAAAAAAAAAAAAAAAAAAAAAAGAAGGGAAGTTCCTGAAGTCGCCCCACACTGACACTGGCAGGTGCTCTGTGGGCCACCCCATCCCTTCCTAACACCCAGACAAAAGCACCCAGTACTCTCCTGCCAGTCAAGCTGCACACAACCTACTGGATACGGTCTGCCCCACGCTGCCTCTCCTTGTCCCTTCTTACTCCAGGAGAAAATCTCAAGGACTCTGCATGGCGCTAACTGCTAGGCAGCATGCTGATAGGGAAGATTGGTTCATGGGCTCCTAAAGGAGACTGTCATTTTCACTTGTGTTACAAGTAGCCCTAGTAAGTTTCATTGCTCTTGATAGCAGTTGTGGGCGTGGAGATCTTTGGACACAGAAGTAGTGTTGTAAATGCTGCTGGGTTTCCAGGCCGGCCTCAGAAGTCTCTCACAACCAGTGTGTAGCAGTCCTCACAGGACTAAGGAAGTTTTAAAGACTCATACTCAAAAGGATTTGAAAGTTTAAGCCAGGCAGTGGTAGAGCACACACTCTGGAGGCAGAAGCAGGTGGATCTCTGTGAATTCGAGCCTAGTCTACAGGAGCTAGTTTCAGAATAGGCTTCAAAGCTACACAGAACCCAGCTCAAGGGGAAACAAACAAACAAACAACAAACGCCCTGAAAGATTAGAATCCATTTGGATGTGCTGTCAGCAGAAAGACTGCCTCCCTAAATGATAACTGCCATTCACTCACTCGACTCTACCTTTGTTTCTTCTTCTTTTGTTTTGAGACAAGGTCCTGGCTATCCTGGAACTCTGTTGGCCAGGCTGGCCTTGAACTCAGCGATCTGCCTGCCTGACTGCCTAAAGGTATGCACCACCACCGTCCAGCTACCCTACATTTCTACAATTTCTTGTTCAAGGAACTATCAAGAGTATTCCCAAGAAAAATTCTTACTTGAGCAGTAAGCCTTTTTCTAGAGGGTGGAGATATTAGTTAAGGCCTCTAATATATCTTTGGAAAGGTGTATGTTATATAATCTAGCAATTGTCAGTAACATGATTCGTAGAAGGCATTTGCCTGTCCAGTTCTGCTCCGTATTTCTGAACACACTCATTCAGATTGTAGCCAGTTAGCATCATTAAAAAAAAAAATGGGTTCCCCTAGAATGACTGTGCTGTCCCTCTTGCTCCTCATGGGAGTTGAAGTCGCCTGAACAGATCCCACCCATTCAGTTTCTGGAGATTCTATATCAAAACACTGCCTCCATTGCTTCCTGCCATCACCTCACACTGTACCCTCTCCCCCATAGAGTAGCAAGAAAGCTCATCCAGGGCCATCCCTTCCCATCTGCATGTGTTTAAAGAACTTGGGAGGTCACATCAACTTCCTTGTTTTGTTTTGTGCCGTAGACACCTCGAACATGTGCAATGGTGTTCCTAAGTTGGAAGCCATCTGAGACTACATAGCATGATTCTGAGTGGTCAGAGGGCCTCTCGCCTAACATCACATGGCCAGTGAGTTAGATCCCAACAGTCACACACACAGTGTGCACCACACACACACACACACACACACACACACACACACACACACACCCCTCCTTCCCTACTTTTTACTGGGTTATGCAGATTTTTGACAGGTTATAGGAGTTGCTATATATTTTTCGGTATTGATTGCTTGCCAGGTATGTATCAGCTTTGTATTACTATGGAAGAATCTCTGAAATGGCCAACTTAATAAGGCACATGATTTATTTTGGTTGTATAGGTTTCAAACTATGGTTACTTGGTTCTGTCATTTGGGGCCTTTTAGAACATGCATGACAACTGCATGTGGCCAAGAAAACCTGATTTCCTCATGGTGTCTGAGAAGCACAGCAAGATCGGAAAGGATTGCTTCCTAGTCCCTTCAAGGGCACACTCCTTTAACCTAACTTCCTTTTCAGTAGCACTACCCCCCTCAAAGTTTCCACCACCTTCCAAGACACCAGAGGCTGGTGCCTGAACCTCTGAGAGACACTTATGGAAGCCGTATAGCAGATGTGTCTGGTCGGCAGATACTCCCTCTGGTTGAGGAAGCTCTTTTGTTTGCTGTCGTCCCTGTCCATCTCTGGTTTTGTTACCTGCACTTCCGGTGCCCCATCCACTGTCAGTCATTGTTTGAGAGGCCTCCTCCTATGCTTTCCTCTAGGAGGGTCAAGAGTTTTAGGTCTTATGTAGTCTTTAAACCCATGTTAGCTAACTTTTGCATCATATATTGCATCTAGATCTCAAGAGTGTTATAATTTTAGGTTTTGTGTAGTGTTTAAGTTCCTTTTTAGCTGATTTCTGTGTATCATCTATATGTCTAACTTGATTCTTTTCTGGAAAATCCCTAGTTTTCCCAGTACAGAAGACTGCTCTGTACCTGTGATACTCAGGGCCCCTCCCATGTTAGAGCTTAGGAGTCGGTCTGAGATCCACATTCTCTGTGAAATGCACCTGAGTATCGGAGAGTCAGTCTAAGCCTAACCAGGTCCAGCCTTGGCAGCTTGTTAGAGAGGACTGTAGTCCCCCAGCGGCAGACTCCTCCCCTTTCGTGGAAGTGGCTTTACAGCATCTCACAGTGACTTCACATCTGCTGAGTTCTAGTTGGGAAAGCTGTTTTGAAAGTTGACACAGTTAAATGTTTGTTGTGTGTTTAGAAATGTATTAGTCACAGTGTAGACACAGAAGCAGCTGGGCCTCCTGTTCCCACCTGTTCAAACCACTGAGGCAAAGCCACCTGGAAGTATTCACACCCACGCAAGTAATTGGGCCATTACCCTTTAGAACTTCGCTTTTCTGTCTCCTGAAATGCCCTCAGCTAGCGGGGTTTGGCCTGTGTGCGTCATACACAGTGACCTGCAGGTCACATGCATCCCCCGCCAAGATGAGAGGCAAGAGTAGAAGCACGGTACCCAGTTTGGAAGAGGAGGATGGGGAAAGAATGGCTTCTAATTTGCCCCGTACCAAGGAGCAATTTCAAATGGCCAGTCACCGGTTGGGAGGTCTATTCCTGGGAATCTTTGATTCACTTTCTTTACAGGAAATCACTTGAGGGAGATGCAGTTCCGGGTGTCTTGTGCTAGCACAAATAGGAGGCTGTGGTCCTATCACCTGACATTGCTTCCTGCCTCCCCAAAGACCGCACATTCTCAGGGATGTCAGATTTCATAGGAAGTCAGAGGTTAGAGGGAAATTTCGCATGAACCACCAGATCCATGGTGCAAACTATAAGGAGAGTATTCCTTGGTGCCTTGAGCCTTGTGGAGAGAGTGATGTGTGACCTGCAGCCTCTGTCCTGATGACTCCATGAAAGTGTGGCTGAGCAGGGAAACCAGGCAGGCAGAACTCAGGCTTCGTCTGGGGCTGGTGTGGGACAAAGAGGAAAGACTGAAGACATCTGAGAACGTCAAGGAACCCAGACTCTTCAACGGAAGAGTTTCTACAAAAACCTTTGAATCCAGCTCTGCACGTCTAAGTACCAAGGTTGTCCTTCTTGCTTCAGTCGTGTTCTAGACGCATCTATAATGTGAATTAGAACTGGTTTCCAGCATCTTAGGAAAACAGGTTCATAGAGAGCAGAAGGGAAAAAGAGGCTGTGGGCATGCCTGAAGGTAAAGGTTATCCCTGAGCCTTCTGGGACAGCAGGAGACAGCAGCCACAGGGAGTCCCTCACATGACCTAAACAGTACAGGTAAGCATGTTGTCCTTATTACCTCTCAAGGTGGTGTATCAGCCAGTGCCCTCCAAAGACACAAAAACAGAAGGTTATATGGGTACATATATTTGTCTTGAGGTAGGGTTTTTCTGTGAAGTTTACTCTGGCCTCAAGCTTGCCATCCTCCTGCCTCAGTCTCCTAAGAGCTGAGATTGCAGGAGCACACCACCATGCTGGATTATGTGTAGATGATGCTGAGGGCTTGAGCCTGGCTCCCCTTATAGAAGCTGTCCTTATAGAAGCTGCTGGGTAGGCCTGCAGGCTGGGACCTCAAGCAGCATTCAGGAAATGGGCCCTTCTCCTCTGCAAATGTGGTTCAGTTCTCAAGGCTGCCAGCTGATTGAATGACTCACACCCACCTGACTAGCAGGTGCTCTGCCTTCCTTAAAGTCACTGTTTCTTGATAATCACCAGAACGCTATCACAGCCAGGACTAACTTGATGAATGGCTCAGTCAGTAGTAACAACCCTGGTTTGATCAGGCTGGGGAAATCACCAGTGGAGTTGGGGGTAGGGGTCAAAATCAGAGAAAAGGACAAAGAGCCGGAGCAAGAACTCAGTCTTAATGTTGTGCAGGAGACGGTCTCTTCCTGGTGATATCTAACAGTCCAGGCTAACTCTTGGGCCTATAGGGATGCTGTCCAATTCTGTTAGGTATGTTCTTGTCAAGTACCAGAGCAGAGCATCTCAAACTGCTGCATGTCAGAGCCCCACTGCTGCCCAGCAGGGCCCCACACTCCACAAGGCAGCCTCTCGGGAGCTCAGTCCAGGAGCCGGGCTGGCGGAATCTCCAGGTATACCGTCGGGCAGCACAGTGTGAAAAACTGATGCCTGCGACGAGTGGGCCGTGGTAGGAAGTCACCTCAGCAGTTACCTTACAGAAGGAGGGCGGAGTGGAAGGCAAGCTGACAGCTCGGGCATTCCGTATCTCATCCTGGGTAACGCGCTTTTCTTAGTGCCCCCACTGGGAAGGATAACCAATAGTACTTATATGAGCGCATGTCCGTACACAGGCATGCTAACAGTGGATCTGTTTCAGCTCTCTTTCTGTTGCTGTAATAAAAACACTAACCAAAACCAGCCTGGGGAGGAAGTGTTCATTACTGAGGGAGGACAGAGCAGGAACCAAGCAGGAGCCTAGAAGCAGAAATTGAAGCAGAGACCAGGAAGGAATGCTGCTTACCGGCTTACTTAGCCTATTTTCTCAGATTACCTAGAACCACCTTCCTGGAGGCAACACTACCCACCATAGGCTTCCCCTGCCCCCACCCCCTATCAGCTATTAATCAAGAAAATGTCACACAGGCGTGCCCATTGGCCAATCTGATAGATAAAATTCCAAAACTGAGGTTCATCATAAGTGACTCCAGTTTGTGCCAAGTTGACCAAAACTGATCAGACCCTTGTAAGATTCCAATTCATGTGGCTTGGGGCTGGCCTGGGAGCGTATTTGTAAACCATCCCAGTTGATTCCCATGTACAGCAAGGCCTGCAAGCCAGAGTTCTAGACTGAATCCGACCCGTTGCTTTTAGCCCCACTGCAAGGCAGCGGTGCCTGAGCGAGGTCTGCATGGCCCAGCGGCGGGCCCCAGCTTCCATATGCGATCCTCCCATGAAGATTGCATGGGGCAAAGAGACGAGCTACAGCAAAGGACTCAATTCAGCAGACCTGTGCACCGACGGCTTTTAAAGAGATCTCTCCACAGCACTTATTTCCGGGACAGAGTTAGAGACCTCCATTGGTTCTTCTTTTCCAAAATTTGGCACTGTTAAAATAATGCTGCTAACAACATATGCTTTCAAAGTAGAATGTATAGTATTTGTCTCCAGTTCTAAAATCCCCAAGGCTCTGAAAACCAACTTTGAAATAAAGTAAACCCCAAAACACATTTGGCCACAAAATCCAAGCAGCACTCATGTTGGCCCTCTTAGAAACTTAATTTAACTGTCTCGTGGTGCAAAAAGTCCTCTGTTTAGCTTTAGAAATACGAGGACACTTGGTGACAGGGTGGTGCTTTGTTCACGGTGGGCGTGACGTCATATGCAATATTTTTCAACTTCTAAATCTGATAAGTGGAACTCTCAGAGCCTTCTGGCCCATGGAGTTCAGATAAAGGGTTGTGGCCCTGGTTTACTTATGTGATTCGTTCCCTGAGGACCTACCCTGATCCGGGGCAGCAGCCTCACCCCACAGGTCAGCTGTGCTCTCACCATGGCTTTGTTTGAATTACCCTGACAAGCGATGACATTCATCTCAGCAGGAACCAACTCAGTTCTGCCTACCATGGCACCGGTATGCCTGGCCGTGAGCTTGGCACAGTCAGGCTCCAGGAAACGCACGTTGAGGGAACACAGGGACGGATCATAAGCTGCTTCCTCTGGCTTCATGCTCTTAACAGTCATTTCCTTAAGTGCTAGAAGCACCCTAGTGACGTCTGTACGACTAGGTCACCAAATTCTAAGAGGATTAAGTTGAAGGTGGGAAGACAGAACTTTAGAGAGTGGGTTGATTTCTGGGGTAGGAAAGAAAAACCTCTGTGACCCCGAAAGTAATGCCGTTGCAAGAAACAGACTGTAGCATGGGGTAATGTTTGGATTTCAATGATGCAGCCTGCTCATGGCATCCATGTTGGATGACACAGCTCTAGATCTTGAACTCAGGCTTATTTCATTCTGACATACATGGGGCGCTGTCTAAGCCCAGGAGACATCACTAAGCTCCAAAGAAAGGATGAAGTCATTCCAAGCAGAAAAAGACCAAGTGATGCAAATGAAATGAGAAGATGGAAATGCTAAAGACATGGGTATACTCGGAGAACCATTCCCGGTCCTGTGTATCAGACACCAGTGTCCCCTAGATGGGATGTAGTGGAAAGTGAGTGTTCCGAGAAGCAAGGTCCCCAGACTCTTGCACACCTGGGACAGAAGCTTGGACTTTGCCACCTGTAGATGTGTGTCACAGGGGTTAATAATAAGCCTGGTATCAGAATCCACTTGGCAGGTGAGCCTTTCAGGCCTCCAGCCAGGGGGAAACCGTCTGCCCAGGTTCTGTAATCTCAGCTGCTGTTCCAGGGTTGTTTAGAAACCTTGAGAAACGATTTTCTGTTCCACTCCTTACCGTCTCCTGTCCTCGGTGCCTCTGGCAGTCACTTTCTCCACACCAGAAGCACAGTGTGGCATGGAGGCCCACTGAGTTAAACTGGGAACGGCCTTCTAACCTGTCGCTAGAGGTGGTTACTACACGGCACAAAGAAGTGGGGACATGCTCTCCTGGACACGTGGATCAGGGGCCAGCCTGCAGCAAACGTACCTCGCCAACAGGTTTGCTCTGAGGACAAGGGAGGCTCAGCTGCGCCAAAGGCACCTACAGACATGGGGTCTCTCTTTGTGTCTTCCACCCAGTTCTTTCCGAGGGCTAACAAACCTCAAACTGCCTGACTCAAAACAGAAACACCGCTTCTCCGGTTTGTGGTTTCATTTGTTTTCAGATTGAACTTGAACTATTGAAGGCAGTGTTGGCACCGCGAGTTTGTTCTGTGCAGGTCTGAAGAGAATGCAGAGTATTGATCTTCACAGACCCCAGGCATTTTAATAGAAATTAGACCAATAATTTAACTTCAATTTCCAAAAAAGCCTTTCCTGGAAGAGCTGTCACATTGTGTGGTTCTTCCTTGTTATTAAAATAAGGTGCTGGGTGGTGGTGGCTTTTCAGAGTCTGAGTCAGCGTTGATTTGAGATTTTGTTGGAGAGTCATTCTGAGCTTGGCCCGTGCAAGATTTGTGACACATGGGCAGACTACCGTGTGCTCTACTGGGACAGCTCGCAGTTCAAGCACGGATTTCTAGAAAAACCAAAGAAGCAAAAAGGAAGTAAATCTACTCCTTATCTAAGTCTGTGGCCCAGATTCTCGCAGTTACTGCTGATGGCTGGGGTTAAACTGCCCCTTGACAACTTGTAAAGCTCTTTGTCTTACACAGCAAGAAAATCAATGCCGAATTATCTCAAGAATATTATTGATGACCCAAGTGTCATTTTCTGTTTTTATTACTTCTCATTGTATTTGGCTTGTAATTCAAACCACTTTCTAATTAATTTGGTTTGGCTCAGTCGGAATAGAAAAAGCGAACTATCTAATAGGTGGCACGTGTCGCCGAGAAACCTACAAGTTCCTTATTTTCCCAAGATCAATCACCCATGAAATAACTTACCAAACTTTTGTTTTTCTAGCAAATTCTCAAGAAATACAATAAAATTAAATTTGTCTAGTCCAGAGAAGCGGGAAGAAGCCTGAAGAGCAGAAGTGACCCAAAAGCCCAGCTTTATCTGCTCCAATCTCTCCTCTGGTTGTTAAAATATCCTGAGGCACTCGATCGTGTTGCACTTTAATTTCAAAGCCCTGTGTTGAGCTAGCAAAGAGCACCTGTTCCTGATTTGGACTCCGGCTGTTAAGCAGAATTCGGGGCTGGCTGGGACAGGGTCTCCAGAAGGTCAAAGGCCTAGAGCCTACATCTTGGTTATCCCTCACCCGTGTGGAAACCAGAAGCCTAGGTCAGGACACCAGTGCCTGCGACAGGCCCGGGTTAGATTAGACCTACCCATATCAACTACACACAGAGTGCGCTTAACCTTTTGACTCCGGCGTTGGGATGCGTCTTTATTTTTCAAAAAAAAAAGATGGATGTTATTCTACCTAAGTCTTGGACCAAGAGCAGAGACGTAGAACATACATCTTTGCCGTTTCCTCTACTGCCGCATTTCTGTAGGGAAAGTAATATAATACACATGAAGAAGTATTTTATCTGCTTTCCAATCTATACGCTTGATATCTGCAGAAAACTACTTTTTAATTGTATATGGTTTTTTTTTCACTTTTGAATGAGAGTTTAATATTTTCCTTTGACCTCCATCTACAGTTACCTATTCCTTTTATGTAGTTGTTCATTCGTTTGTGGAAAGAGCGACAACTATCCTGAGAAATTTGATTTATTTTTATTCCTCCAAGTGTGTGGCTTAAATTGTACTTTTAACGTTATTTCACTTACTCAGAATATCCGCCTTAACTCTTAAGGAATTAACCCTAAGCTTCTAACGACATAAAATGCTAGCTTTCTAGAAGCGCATCTTCAAATTCAGTCTTTGCTGTTCTCCTTGGGAGACTGGCCAAGCCTGTGACTTGCAAGGCACACCAGCCTTGCCTCTCAGGTTGGACATCTTCCTGGGATGTCTATGGCCCTTTGGTCTATGGGACGGACTCGAGGTGTTAATGACAGACCGCTCTTTGGAAAAGGATCAGACTCCTAAATGGAGTTTGGACCACCTGTTCTTTCATTTATTTTGTGGTCATCTCTGGAGACCTACCTTGGGAGCAGAGATAGCAGTGCCCTCTGAACAACCAAGTTTCTGCTTTACTTCTCCAAGTTCTTATCTTCAGCCATGGATGGCTAGAACAGGGTTTTTGTCTTTAATCATGCAGTCATTGTAGCCTTCAATATGAAACTATTCCTTACTTTGAAGGCTGTCTCTCCTACAGTTGCTTTGTCTCTCTCTGTTGTGCAGGTAGTCCGTTAATAAGCTTTCTCGTGTGACATTTCTAGAATCCTGGCCCAAAATGCGGGGGTGGGGGGGGTGCCGGAGACAGCAGAGACCCTTCAGGAGAAGTAATTCTTTCCCTGAATAAAGGGAAGATAAATTGAGCTCATTTTAATGATATTAAAAGTAGTTGTCAGTCACCCCAACATAGTGATATCTCTCTCTCTCTCTCTTTTTCTCTCTCTCTTCTTCCTCATTTAAATGACATCAAAATCTTAGAGCATTTTGAAACTTTTCTGAAACATGAGGGAGGCTTCTTTGCCAATTCATATTCGTTTAGGGGTAATTTTTAAATTTTCTGTTACATTCGTAAACTTAGAATTTCAAAAACTACTGCCTGAAATGATATTTTTATCATTTTGTCTCAATATTTTGGATGCCACATTTTTCATCCTGACATTATAATATTTTTAAAAATTATTCTAAATTTGATATTTACCAGGAAAAAATACTCACCAGCAGAGATCATCATTATCTTGTTGATAAGACATGTTTGTAGCAGTGTTCAGTTTACTGAATATGTATTTGATAGATCAGTCAGTCCCATCGACCGAGCCCTACATGTGAAGAGAATAAAGGCATCCTGTAATGATGGCTGAGCTGAGTCCCAAGGAAGGGAGTGGATGGCACAGTAGGTTAAGTGGTTGTCACTAAATATGAGGACCCAAGTTTGAATCCCCCAGAAGCCATGTAAAAGGCAGGATGTGGTAGCATCCTGGAGTAATCTGGTTAGCCAAACTAGCCAAATGGTGGACTTCAGGCCAGTGAGAGACCCTGTCGTAGACACTGAGGTGGAAGAGCTGTGTGTGATAGCAAACACCTTTAATTCTAGCACTAAGGAGGCAAAGACAGATAGATCTCTGTGAGTTCAAGGTGTGATAGCAAACACCTTTAATTCTAGCACTAAGGAGGCAAAGACAGATAGATCTCTATGAGTTCAATGCCAGCCTGTCTACACAGAAAGTTCCAAGCTAGCCAGAGCTACTGTGTGAAACCCTATCCCCCAACCCCACTCCGCAAAATGGAAGGGATATAGCTCTATGGCTCAATGATCAGATGTCTGCCTGGTGAGGACCTAGACTTTATACTGAACTTTTAAGTAAAAGGGAGTGGGACCTACTGAGAAACACATTCAATGTCAAATTTCCATTTCCACACACACCTGCTTACACATGAATACACACGTATACACAAACAAGTATCAGGGAGATGTATAATATTTTAGTAATTTTCTCAGTTCTATAGCTTAGCAACTACCAATAACATCATAGCCTCCTTATAGTCATTCTGTTCCAGACACACCCTTTCAGAGTTACTCTTGATTGATTTTTAGATCTGAAAGCAGCAGTCCAGTAGCCAATCTTGCCCTCCCCTTTTTCAGAAGCCTATTTTCAGTTTCAGGGTTGCCAGCTCGCCAGCCCTCAAGACCACACGCTCTTAGCTGACAGCGCGTCAGTTTTCAGACATTGAATGTGTGGCTGTTGGGTACCAGACTCCCTTGTAGACAGTGCTTCTGTCTGTAAAAATGGTTGGTAGTTCTGATGGATAATAACTGTACGAGGGAGTTAGCACTGGAATTAGACTTCTCAGAAAAGCTTGGGTGGGGCATGGAGACATGGCTCAGCAATCAAAGAGGACCTGGGTTCAATTCCCAGCATCCACACGGCGACTCACAATCATGTGTAACTTCAGTTTCAAGGGATCCGACTCCCTCTTCTGCCCTCTTTAGGCATCAGGCATGCTTGTGGTTCACCTACATAAATGTAGGCAAAACACCCATACACATAAAAATAAACAAGATCTTTTTTAAAAAAAATCTGTCTTTACTTAATAGTAGAATGTGTTCATGCCTTGTGGAGAATTGCATTGTTCTGCCTACTCAGAAACGTGATTCTGCATACCAAATACCAACTTAACACGAGCCTGGCTTAGACTGACTCTAAGCCCCCTAACATCCTTCTGTATAAATTTCCAGAGATAACTTCCAAGTCAGGCTCTCCTTTGCTTCTCCTCGCTGCTCTTAGGACACTCTGAGCAGATAGACCTCCAAGGGATGTCTCGGGGGAGACTCCAAGAAGTTAGGAAAATGTGAAGGACATAAACCTGGGAGGCAGCCGAAGACAGTGGAAACAGACCAGGGAGATCTGTTCTCTCTCTCATGATGGTGCGTGGACTTCAGACTCCTTTTCATTGTGGCTGCTGTGTTTTACGCTCTGCCAACAGCTTTTCTTGCTGTTACCTTTAAAATACTTTCATGCAGCTCCCTTCCTTCATATTCTCAGCAATTGTTTCATTCCTCCCCTTGTTTTTATCCCAGGGAAGCAGGATATGAGACTTGATTGTGAAGTGCTTCTTAGCATTAATCAATAGCACCTTGAGGTTCTCCGGTTTAATTTGTATGTATTTATCTTGGACGATCGTCCACATCTTTCTAGCATGCAATTCCGTAGTTGTCTGAATGTTGGCAGGTTTTTCTGGGTGGGAGTGGAGGAAGTTGTATTTTTAGCTGTCGTGATTCACTTTGTGAACTCACTAGTCTGTTCTCCAGTTGATTTACTGCATATGGAACCCACTCACTATAAGTACACCCTACAATTTCAGTGGTTTACAAAACCAATAAAAATACAAAATGCTGAAATAAATATTTAAGATTCCTTTTCTGCATCGTGCTAAAGATATGATGAGAGTAACTTTTAAAAGAAAGTATTTGCACTTGAGGAATTCAGGTAAAAGTCATGAAGCTATAATTAAAAACAGAGTTATGGGGGCCAAGGAAAATTGGGGGGAAAGTAATTAAATTTACTATTTGTCTTATTTTTGCCTTCGATCCACTTGCACGAAGTTAGACGTGATGGAGAACCAAGCACGGCATATGTTGTCATTTTACGATCGATTTCTGTATTTCAGTTTGGCATGTCTGCCATGTGGCCGTGTGCCACCACTTGCTGCGTCAAGGCCCGTCTCAACACAAGGCCAGGGAGAAATCAGGACCAAATGATTAGAGGTCCCCAAAGGAGGGGCCTCTTGCTGTCTGACTTCTAGGTGCTTCTCCAGCAGGGATGAGTGCCTGCCTTCCTCTCTGCCTCATGTGCTACTTCACCAAAGCCATCGCACAGCCCAGCCTCTGCCTGGTGCCAGCTTCCTGTCTCTCCCCCTAGAGTCTTTTCCATAGGCTGGGGCCTAGTGAACCAGCTCATTGCTTCTCCACAGTGGCTACACCTCAGAATTCATGGAAGCAGCCGCTTCAAACGTGGATTACTAAACTCTCACAGACCGACTAAATCAAACTGTGCCTGAGGCCTAGAGAGATGTCCTTTGTCTCCCCAACCTGTCCTTTGACAGGTGCCTGTCATTGGTTTAGTGGAAAGAACCAGAAATTCTGGAGTCTGTTGGACCTGAGTTCAAGTAAGCACCTGTGTTTATTGAACTTCACAGTTTTAGCCGCTTCAGCAAAGATGTTGGAGGAAAGGGTGCATGATGGTTTGGGAAACAACCGGCTCACCTGGTACCTCGGGTAGTCTGGATCTGGTCGTCTGAAAATGGCCCAGTGAGACAGACAAGTTCCCTGAGTGTGTTAGCCAGCTCTGTGTAGGCTGCGGTCCTCCGGAGAACCAGCAGGTTTCTCCCTCCCCTCAAGTGAGTTGTCTGTGTTTGATCTGGAACCCTCTATCATTATTCATGCTTAGAATCATTCCAAATAGAGAATGGGTCTCAGTTTCCTGCACACTGAAGCACCTGTTCCATTCCCTGAGAGCCCGCAGGCCCCTCTGGCCAGAGAAGCAGGTACACCAAGTGTAGGTGGTCATGTCTCACTGTGCTCATCTAAATACAATCCCCAAGTCTAATTTCCAGCTGTGTAATAGCTTCTCCTTCTTCTCTGCCCTATCTCCAGTCAACCACACAGATCTTCCCCTCTAAATTTCCCTCCCCTAATTCAATACTTTATACAGCTCCCCCAATGCCAGCAAGAACTTCCTGAAAACCTTCAAGCCCCTCCAGCCAGGCCAGCAGGTACTGAAGTTCTTCCCCTCCCCCTTAGCTCCTCCAAAACCAACCCCCAATTTGATCCCCAGCTCTATAGCAGAACACGTGCCGCGGCCTCCTGTTCCCAGGCCCCCATGACCAGTGGGTCACACAGATATGCCCCTCCAAGCTTCCTTCTCCTATTCATTGCTTTATCCCAGCCCCCAACCCCAACAGGCATTCCCTGGGAACTTCCACACCACACTAACCAGCAAAGCTGGTAGGCCAGCTGCAGATCTTCAATTCTCCTCATGCCCAACTCTATAGCAGACTACCTGCTGCTGCCTCTCCCCGCTCACTCACTGAGCCCGTCCCCATCCTAAGGGGAGTAAGTAAAAGCAGGTCCTGGTGGTACATCTGCTTTCTCCTTCATATGGACCCCCTCCTAGCTCATCCCATTCCTAAGCATCAGATTCCAACACCTAGGGAAACATTATACCTGGAGCCTGCAGTGGCCACACCTAAGGATCTCAGAAGAGTTTCTTACCAGGCATCACACAACCACTGCACTCTCTGAAAAAGCAGAGAGAGTAACAAAAACCAAGAAACAAAACACCTACCCTACCGAAAAGACAAGACCAGATATCAGCACCGAGAGTTACAATCTTCATCTTCCCACACGCAGATACCTAATGCACCTTAAAAACACAATAAATAACAGCCAGGATACCGTGTCTCCACTAGACCCCAGCAACCTACCACAGCAGGATCCGAGGATTGTAGCATAGCTGGAATACATAACAAAATTCTCAAAATAGCCTTTATGAACATGGCAGAAGTCCTTAAAACTAAATGAACAATAAGTCCTTTTTTAAACACATCTATGAAAATATAAGCAAACAGTGAAAGGAAGAGAATTAAACCGTTCAAGACCTGAAGGTTGAAAGAGAATCAATAAAGAAAACCCAAATTGAGGGAAATCTGGAAATGAAAAATTTAGGAACTTGAACAGGAACCTCAGAGACAAATCTCACCAATAGAATACAAGAAACAGAAAGGAGAATCTTAGGCATTGGAGACATAACACAAGACTAACTGGATACCTCAGTCAAAGAAATTGATAAATGAAACAAAAAGAAAAAGCTAGGACACTATGAATTGACAAAACTAGGAATAATAGGAATAGAGGAAAAAGAAAATCCCAGGTCAAAGGCGCAGAAAATATTTTTAAAACACTCATAGAAGAAAATGTCCCTAACCTAAAAATGGAGAAACCTATCAAGGTACAAGATGCCTGCAGAATACCAAATGGACTAGACCAGAGAAGAACCTCTCCTTGTCACATAATATTAAATCAAAATATTAAGTGTACAGAACACATAGAATATTACAGGCTGCAAGGGGAAAAGATCAAGTAACATATAAAGGTAGACTTAGTAGGATAACATCTGAGGGCTGGAGAGATGGCTCAAGGATTAAGAGCACTGGCGGCTCTTCCAGAGGTCCTGGATTCAAATCCCAGCACCCACATGGTGGCTCACAGCCATCTGTAATGAGATCTGGTGCCTTCTTCTGGCCTGTAGGCATACATACAGGCAGAACACTATACATAATAAATAAATAAATCTTTAAAAAAGAAGAAAAAAGAATAGCATCTGACTTCACAATGGAGACTCCAAAAGCAAGAAGAGGCTGGATAAATGGTCTACAGACTCAAAGAGACCACAGATGCCAGACAGCCCAGTCTACTGTATCTTGCAAAACTGTAAATCATCATAGATGGAGAAAATAAGACATTCCATTATAAAATCAGATTTAGCTGGGGGTGTGGTACATACCTTAAATCGCAGCACTCAGGAGGCTGAGGCAGGTGAGTCTTTGTGAGTTCAAGGCCAGCCTGGTCTACAAAGAGAGTTCCAGAACAACCAGGGCTATCACATAGAGAAACCCTGCCTTAAATATATAAATGAATGAATAAATGAGTAAATAAATAAGCCCAAATTTAAACAGTATCACAGACAAACCCTGTCGGAGAGAGAGAGAGAGAGAGAGAGAGAGAGAGAGAGAGAGAGAGAGAGGAGAGAGAGAGAGAGGCACTCTGCACACTACCAAAGGAGAGATGCAGACCCTTTGATCTACAATGGTATCTTCCCTGTAAGATAGGCTAGAGCAGTGGTGGACAAAGCTTATGGGCGTAACCAACCAATATCTGATTTGACTAACTCTAGGAGATGGAAACCATACCCAACACTGCTTGGGTAACCAGGTAGCCCAGGGACTGACGGAAAAGCCAAATACTACTGTTCTGAACAAACAAGAAAATCAGCAATAAAATGACTCCTAGTGGCATTCTGCAGCACTCATATAGATAGTGCCCTGCTCAGCCACCGTCAGAGAAGCTTCCTCCTGCAGCAGATGGGAACAAGTACTGAGACCCACAACCAAGTGTTATGCAGAAATTGACAGACCTTAGAATACTCAGCCCTAAATGAGATATCTCCATCAAATCCCTCGCCTTGGGGTTCAGGGAACACTGTGGAAAAGGAGGCAGAACCAGAGGGGATGGAGGACACCAAGAAAACAAGTCCTCTAAATCAACATGATCAAAGCTCCTCTGAACTCAGAGAGACCAGAGCAGCAGCAAGCGCTGGTTCTGCACCAGATCCTCTGCATATATATCATGGCTCCAGTTAAGTGTTTTTACGGGATTCCTGAAGTGTGCGAACAAGTGGGTCTCTGTTTCTCGTGCCTTTTCTTGATCTCTTTTCCCATTTTTTTTTGGTCCAATTCTAGTGTGTTAGTTTTGTTTTCTCTTATTGTATTTATTTTATTATTGACCCTTAGAAGCCTGTTTGTTTTTTAATGATAGGCAGAAGTGGATCTGGATGGGAGGGAGGTGGGGCAGAATTAGAAGTAGAGGGAAGGAAACTCTTCTTGAGATACATTATGTGAGGGGAAAAACTCTATTTTCAGTTAAAGGGGGGTTTGTGTGCCTTGCTGGGGCCTTGTGTGGGGAGATACAGGAGAGTCCTGTGTGCCGTACTGGGCCTAAGTGTGTGAGGGGGCCCTGTATGCCATGCTGGAGCTTGTATGTGGGGAGAGACAAGAGAGCCCTGAGTCCCATGTTGGGGCCTCTGTGTGTGGAGAAACAGGAGAGCCCTATGTGCTATGCTGAGCCTATGTATGGGAGACACCGGAGAGCCCTTTGTGCCTTTCTGGGGCCTATATGGAGGAAGCCCTGTGTGCCATGCTGGGCGTGTGTGTGTGTGTGTGTGTGTGTGTGTGTGTGTGTGTGTGTGTGTGTGTATTTGGGGGAGTCCTGTATGCTGGGCCTGTGACTTCGGGTCTATGAGTAGATTTCAGAGCATTCTCATGAGGCAAGTAATCACCCTTGCTGAGCTGTATGCTGGCCCAGGTGTCAGAGCCGTTTAATGAGAGTTTCCCTCTGCTTCACTTCTGAAGAACAATAAAGAATCTCTGAATTAGAAGAGACCTACAAAACCGCCTCACTCAGCCCAGTGTTTCTGTTCAGTCTCAGTCTCTTATTTGCGACAGTAGATGCTCGACTTAGACATCCCCAATGGCTCAGCAGAATGAGCTGGGAAATGCTGTGTAAACCCAAACTGTGAAGCATAGTTAAACCAATGGCTGCAGTCACTTACCCCGTGCAATTTCATTAATATGCTCAGGATCCTACTGGGCACAAACCTACACTCTGGCCTTCTCTCTGAAGCTTTGGAGAGGGGTTTTTCTCCACCATCAAAGGCCGTTTTGATGGCCAGAAGTGGGTATCATTGCAGACTTAGATAAATTAAAGAAGTCGTGATTAAGCTTATTAGCTAAAAACATAAAATGTGTTTGTTGCTTATTAAGTACTTTTATGAGACGAGTTCTGGACCAGCATATTTTATATTCATTAATTCCAGGGATAGCTCTTAGTAAGCCTTATAGCTATGCTATAAAGTAGATGTTATTATTTTTACTGTAATCATAAGAGAGCTGACACCTCCACAAGGTCAGGGAGTCAGTAAATGGCTGAGCTGGGCATCTAATCTAAGTCTGACTCCAAGGGCATTGCGCAGCAATTAATGACATTAGACCATGATTTAGGCTAAGGTTCCTAAAATTTTGAATTAAATATTAATTAAAGCCATGAACTTTCTCCTGTATAGCTGCACATATGTAAAACTTTCCCTGTGGTTTCAGAAAGCTCGGGGTCTTTCTCCAGCACAGGCTTCCAAGGATGTTATCCCCAATGATATGCATACTTTAGGTGTAGCCTGATAGTAGAGATTAGCCGCATGTTTCTGGAGTGTTCTATTTGCACCGGGGATTGAAATAGGAAGGATTATCTAATCTGATAAGGTCAACACACGTGTCCCATTGGTTTTAACCACGCGTAACAATGGGGAATTCAGGCTGTTGCTTATAGAGAATTCAAACTATTCCTTTTGAATAGGTAGAGAAACTATATTTTTTAGACTCCCTCTTATTTGGAAATTATACAGTAGTACTCATATTTGCTTATAAAGATGAGAACAATAATAAAAGTTTTAATTACAAAGTCTTTGCAATCATCTAAGGTTGCACCCTTCACACTCACAGCTGAAGAAGAGGGCCCAAAGAGTCCCTGCAACCCAGCCAAGATCACACAGGCAATAATGTCAGGGTCAAGCCTGGCGACTTTGCCCAGTTCTTCTGTGCTTTCTTTAGTGGTCTTCACCAGATCCCATGTCCAAACCACCAACTGTGCACCTTGACTTTATTCCTTCCCATAGGACCTTTATTGCTCATTTAAAAATAACACAGTAGTGAGAGATCTACCACAGATATTTGTGTCTGCTGTAAAGGTTCAGATAGAAGCTATGCTACCTCTACCTTTGAGCACAGAGTGCAGAGACCAGAGCTGTGGTGCCAGGGTGCAGGGAGGGAGCTTGTTGGACAAGGCTGTAGTTTCATGAATTCAGTGTCAAGCGTGGAATAAACTCACAAGTTTGACATTCATCCACCAGCATGCATGGAACTCCCCACTCTGTCAGGTCCCATGCTTGGCACCTGGAGCACAGAGGCGCACGTACCCCCATCCCTTACGAAATTCTCAGTTCCTGGAGGAACTGGCAACAATCCAGGCTATGGCCTCAGCGCAGGTTAGAGCCCTGTTCCTCAGAATAATGATTTCTCATGTCTCTGGAGGTTTTCCCCACAGGGGAAAATATTTTAAGTATGTATCAGCCAGAGATAGTCTTGGCCAGAACGTAGTTTTCCCTTCAAATGGGATTACTCCTTCAGTAGTAGTCCTGTATTGTAACCAGGCTAATTAAGGAAGAGGAGCCTATTTTCTCCCATGCGACCAGTAATTACTGCCCTAGCTTGTCAAGGGTATATCCAGTTATCTGAAGGAATAAGGAAAAAAATACTCTAAAGTCAAGGTGATTGTTACTTTCCGTAATTTATATGCAAAATTATGATAAAATCCTAAATATCACTGTAACATACCAGTGATGTGGCCAAAGCCAACCCCAAGAAGATGTCAGAGCTCCAAGTAGCTGGGGACCCTTCCCTTAGATTAGCAAGAAGATGCAGCAAAGGTGTTTACAGTTTACCAGACAGTGGGTATAATTGCATATTAATGCCATTAACTCAGTCCTCATAAATCTTGGTTCTCTAGACTAGCTAATAACACATCACTTTGCTCTCACGTAAAATGATTTTCTGTACCAGGCTGTACAATGGTAATGACATTCTGGATCTTGAGGGGTTTATGACATTTTAGACTGCAAAGAACTTTTTTAAGAGAGAAGTGGGGTGAGGATAGGCACCAATATGAACTAACACTAGCACACGCAGGAGTTTTTCTCTTTGGTGATGTTGGCGGGCACTAAAGCACAAATGGCAGGATTGAACGCAGCCAAAAACACTGATAGCTTTATTGAATGAAAGAAATTATTATACAGGTATTTCACTCAGGTGACATTTCATCATCAAATAACAATAAATACAATTGCCGTTTCCCATAAGACTATTCTCTTGAGCCAAGAGATTGAAAAAGGAAATGAAATGTGTCTTGTTCCACACACGGCATTGTACTACACATTAATTTATTACACTGGAGAAAGAAAGAGGCCTCCCAGCCAGGCTGGTGACCGGAAAAGCATGTCATAGTGTCAGGTCATCCCAGGACCTCTCCACTCCTCCCTCCTTTCCCAATGATGGCTGTTAGGGTGAGATGAATTTTTCTCATCCCTGTGTCTTCTGTGCCGTGCAGTACTGCAGAGGGTCTCCCTGGGTCCGCGTCTTCTGTGCCGTGTAGTGAGACAGAGCTGCAGAGTGTCTCCTCCAGTCCTCAGACCATCACAGTGCTGCTGACCTGTGAGCAGCTGCAAACAGTTTGTCCTTTTAAGGCTGTATGAAGCTATGGTTAAATTCTAATTTTCTAAAATAGGTCTAGCCAAAATTAGGTGCACTTTTTCTCAGTAGAAATCAGACTACAAATTGTACATTGTGCTTGTAAAGATGATTAAGGCGTCCGGCCGCACTCCAGCAGTTGGGCAGATTAATTGGAGCATGCAGATTTGTGTAAAAACATATGTTGGGAATGGGGGAGATTTTTTTCTTTTTAATGCTATTTAAAAGATTTTTTTTTCAAGTTCCTATGTGTGATTTTCAGATTCCTAATTTTCTCCTAAAAGTCTGAGAGAAATGCAAATAGGCGAGGGGACTAATATGGAAGGACTTTGTCACAAGGAAAATGCGCCTTTCTCCCAGTCTTTTTCACTTACTAAGCCCCAAAGTGTTCATTAGTTTTAAATGAGTGCATGATGAAACTAGCGGCACTTGTTTAAACAGAGCCCAGACCTAACAGCGCGAGGGGCTGCTTCTGAGCCACGGTGCACATGAGCATATAGTGAACACTTGGGAAATAGAAGTTGGAGTTTGTAAATGGATTCAAAATAACTCCCATGCGGTTAGAGGAAAGATTTGTGATAAACTGTGCAAAGTGCCTGCCAGAGTGTGGGGGCTTCCTGGATGGCGGAGAGGCAGAGGCGGAGCCAGGGCCAGCGGTGGCCTTGAGGTGGTGGCTAGTGAAGAGGACTAGACGCTCAAGTCCGTACTTTATTTAAAAGGGGGGGGGGGGAAGGCATTGGAATCCAGCAAAATGCTTTTGCTTGAAACAGTTTTAAGACCCTTACTCTGGGGCTAGAATGCAGTTTACGCAGAAGGAACACAGAAAACTTAGTGTCCTTGTTTACTTAAGGATGTGTCCGCTTAGATTTTCCCGATGTCCTTAGTACACTTGCTTTACATCAAGGAAGAACAGTCGATCTCCTTAGGAGGACAGACTCTCTCCTCCTCCTCGTAGATTTCTTTAAAGGGATGGGGGTTGATCTTATCTTAAATTATCTCACCTCCCCCTTTAGCTCTGCTCAGTAAACAAATCCCCCTCTTCTTAGTTTCCCTGTGTGCTAGGCAACTATCCTCCTCTTTGCTAATTTTTCCTTCAGTGCTGTAAACATAATTGTTGCATATGGGGAATCTTGCTGGAATAGGCAGGAATTCCCTGTGGGCAGCACTTCTGAGAAAATTCCCCTGCTGATTGCATGGCTCTGTGTGTGTGTCTGTCCTTTTGTGTGTGTCTCTGTGTGACTTTCTTTACCCAAGTAAAACCACCAAGTGCTGTTAACTCAAGCAGTATCTCACTCAACGGGGCCACAAAGAAAGGGCTATCGTTCTGAATGAGCTATGGGCTGATCTCAGGTGCCAGGCGAGCTCCTCTATGAAGGTTTAGTTTTTCTGTGCAGATTGAATTCTGTGGTTCTTATTTCTGGGTATTTCTGACAATGGGGTGAATGATTAGACTTATTATTGGAGGGCGTTCTAGGCTGTTAAGTCAGCTGGAGAAAATACCCACAGGTTAATCACAAACCCTTGGGTTCCCCTGTAATAAAATTATATAGCAGTGGTCAGAAGAGGCCCTGAGAAGTAGTGACAACAAATTCAGAAATCCAGCTGATGCTCTTCTGCTTTTGTTCTATTTTGCTTGACTTAGCTTGCTTTTGTTGTGATTTGTTTGTTTGTTTGCTGAGACTGGGTCTCCCTGTGTAGCCCAAGATGGCCTGAATCTTTCAATTCTCCTGTTGCAGCCCCCACGTACTGGGATTACAAGCATGCACCACCACCAGCTGAACCTTCTGGTTAACTCAAAGGCAAATCCACACACTTGGAGCCCCCAAGCTTCAGTCTGTCATCGGAAGCACAGACATGTTTCATTTCGGGTGACTGACATTCAGGGAGCATGTGATTTAGTAACCCAGAGAGCCGGAGAGTCATGTGTCGAAGCCAGGTGAGGGCAGGTGCACAGGACCGTCCAAATACAGTCCATCCGCATACTCACCACAGCGCAAAGAAGAGCTGCTGCTCACAGCCAGAGCTGGCGGTTGGTCTGGGGACTTTTCTCACATCACAACTTGAAAACTAGCTCTCCGGTGACCCATGGAAACACTGTTCCTGTTACCTTGTGCAGATAACTAATTGGAAGCTAAGAAACCCCCGGGAGCTCGAATACTTTCTTGTAGAATGAACTAGTAGTGAAGCCATAATTCTTGAGCCCAAGATTTATTGTAAGTGAGAGGGCACTGGCCCAAAGTTTAATTTGCCTCACTATTTGTTACGTCTTGTTAGTCTGACACCACTGCACCAAGAAGATGACGGAACCCCCACAGCTCACAATGGTAGCCAGACATTTTCAGAGCCATGGTCAGTGTTTTCAGAGTCCTCCCTTACCCAGTTAAGATCAACCATAGTTAAATGTTGTCAGTGTTCATGAGCAAAAAATGAGAATGAGACAAATGGGAATATTACAGTAAGCACCCATATCCATAACGTGAGGTCGGTTGTTAATGAGAGTTTAAGGCAACAAAGCTGAAAATACGTATTTTAAGATAACTTTTTATTCCGTTAGATACATTCCAGTTCTCCGTCCTATGATTATAAAACACTGTTGCCATAGTAAAAAACTGTTATGGATGGGGTTACATTTCTGATAACTTTCTAACTCTATCTATTAAGAATATAATTTGTCTTTTTTATTTAAATAATTGTTTCTGAAGTCACCCTAGGTCCGTAAACCCTGCGAATTTTAATTTTCTTTCGTCACCCACCGTGCTTGTCATGTGTGTCCCTCTCACAGTGGCAGCTCCTGTCTTCACTCCGTCGCTGTCACATTGTTTGGACCTTCTACCCTTCTGCTCGTACGTGTGGACACGGAGGACGTCCTGCTCCTACCTGCTCTGTTCTCTCTCCAGTCTGGCGTCTTGGTTACCAGATATCCTCAGTCTTTGTCCCTCCTCCTTCCCTGAGTATCAGCAGCCCTCCCCCGCCCCATCCGGGGGTTGCAATACCGCCTAGTTAACTGTCTGGATCCTTGTCATCCACGGTGGCAGTGTTAATCATACTCTTGACTCCCGAGACTCCTCCCTTCCCTGCCTCCACCCCACCAGTGTCTCTCTGAGTCATCTTCATGATTCGTCCTTCTTCCGCGCTTACATCCTAGGCTGTAGCTAGGATTTTGTACTTTCTTCACCCACATTTTCATTTGCATTAATAAATGTACTATACTTTGAAAAATGATCCAGGCACAGGAAACCCTTTTCTGCCATTCCAGGGCAAGTGTCCTTCCCTTCTATATTTTTACCTTTTAAGAGTCTGGGGTGTCTGCTGTGTAATTTGGGCAGTTACTCACTTTTCCCATAGAATACCCCCCACCTGATTCCATCCAGCATGCTCTAAAGATTATAGTGGCTATACGAACACCCCCAAGTCGGCTTTGTTAACTGATGCTAATGGAGTTGAGATGTTCTCCTAGTACACCTAGCTGGACGTCATTGGTCTGGGAACCTAGTCTGCTCTGCCGCTTAAGGATTCAGCCCCATCGTCTCAGAAATGTCATGAATCCTTTTGCTTTCCTTTACTTCCCAGTATATAGGAATCAGAGGAAAAAAAATCAAGCACTAGGTACATTATATTATTGATAAGGAAATTCAGAAAATATTTGAATGCACATTTTTTGGGGGGGACACAATTTTTTAAATTATGTCACTTGGAGTTGTGAAATTGAACTAACCAGTATGTTTTCCCTTTACCTGAAAAACAAACTCTCACCCCATGATTAAGTTTCAAAAAAAAAGGGACACACACATACACACACACAAGCACACAAGTGAATTGAGAGTGCAAACCATTTTCTTAAACTAATGCTGCCTAGTCCTTTAATAAATAAATATAGAAACATTTTAATAAACTTAATCAGACTGTGATAACCACTAGGAAAATCAAGATAGAACTTGAGAAAATCTGCCCTCTGAATTCTTACAGGTTCTTGTTTTGGCTACTGCATTTAGAATTTTGAGTAGTGAATCTAATCAACATGAAGGTGCATAGTGGAGGCTTTTGCCACTGTAGTATTTCCAACTGCAAGTCTTTCAAAGGTGCTTTGTCTGGGTTGGGGTTTGTGCACATGAGTGCAGTGCCAGCGGAGGCCAAGGGGGGGTGCTTGATCCCCCGAAGCTGGAGTTACAGGTGCTTGTGAGCGCCTCAAAGTATGTACCCAAAACCAAACATAGACCGCTGTGCTCATCTCTCCAGTCCCATAACCTACACATTTTTATTGTTGAATTAGCCATATTAATCTTATCAAATTAAGTGAAATTTAATAAAGAAAAGCAAGCCCCTTGTGCTAACCAATTTTTAAGCTATGACAGAGTTTGATTACCATACCATGACTGTGAAAGGCCTTTCTGTACACACAGTACCCTTCCCCTTCCGAACATACCTCTCCCGTCCTGTCTGAATGAAACACCAGGGTCCCAGAGTGGCAGCAACCACCTGATGCCGTTAGAATTGAGGGGCTGCCAAAGTGGCATGGGTACGGTTGGTCCTGCCGAAAGCAGATGCATTCTAGAGCCTGTCCGTGTGTAATCATCGGCGACATGAAAGAACTGTCCTTCCAAATGGCACCTGTTAGTCCGCTTCAGTCAAACTAATGCTTGGGCCATAAATAAGCCTAAAAGGCTTTATGAAGGTGTCGGGAGCTCTGGGTGATTGATCTGTATGGCGTCTATCATGAAAATAGACCAAAGGCTCTGGGGTTGCTTCCCTGTGGAAATCATGGTGGCAAATTGCCATCCGTGTCCCTGTTCCAGGCCTTGCTGATCAAATTGTGGACATAACAACTTCACAGACTGAACTTTCAGTCTCTCGAGATCTTCAGCATCTATGCTCAGAGTAGAAATACAACCGGGCCTTGCTCGGCAGCCTCATAAACAGTTCGGCTCTCATGGGGGATAGCGCTGCTGTCAGCCTTTCCTGACCCTGACTTCTAAGGCTTGCTACTGTTCAAAAGTCTGGCTGGAAATGCTTTTGTGTTCCCTTGAAAGGTAAGGGAGGGGTGCCAGTGCTGGGACAAAACCTGCCATTAAGGCTGAGGCGACAGATAAAAGCTAACGGGGAAAAAGTCCCAGACCTATTTTCTTGTGAAAGTCTGCTAACAAGTCCTTGGGCAATTTTTAACTCTACTAGCCTCCCTTGTGTGGGCCACAGGGTTCAAAGCTGGCTAGACTAACAGAGCAGCAAGGCAGAGCTGCCCTGCGCTACTTTTCGGTCTGCCCTTCGACTGTTCATGCCACGCACCACCAAGTTCCAGTACTGGTGGAGACAGGGTTCTTCCTTGTAGAGCACACTGCCTAGTGAGAGATAGAAACATGAAACACAGGTAAACATACGACTATAGCATCTTCTGAACTTGACGTTAACAGAGCAATCGTCTTCTGATTTTGCATCTGAATCTTGTGGAATCACAAATCCTATAACAAGGAAAGTCCATATATCCATATAGGTTTTATTTTATCATATATCTGTATTTAATATTGTCAGTGAAAGCTACACAGTTATAGTATTGGAAGACTTTAGACACATTAGGAGTTTAAACTTTTTCACATTTAATATGCAACAAGTGACTCACCCAGCTGTCGGAACTAGCTGGTCTCATTTGTTTCTTATAATCAAAATGCACTGTATGGATGTGTGAAGGTCTCAAGGAATTAATAAAAATATTCCCAAAGCAATAATGGATCTTTATTTGCAGTAACCGTTTTTATAATGATCAGGGAGGGGAAGTTTCTCTGCCTTTGGTATTAAATTTTATGGTATTGGGTTTCACTGGCTGCAATAAGGGCTTGTGTGCCAACAACCACACAAGAAGGTAAGGTCTTTCGTAAGCACAAGGCACTCACCAGGAACTTCTGATCTTGGCCTGCCTTGGCCTCAGCCTAGCAGGTAGTTTAAACCCTAAAATAAACACCTATTAATCAGCTAATAGCAACATGGGTGGACCAGTCCTCTGACTGAAGGACCTAAAGCTAACCTCAGTCAGTGGCTCGTCTGCTCACCTAGGATCAGATGGGAAGCAGCCAGGAATGTCTCTGCAAGAAAAATCTCAAGCTTAACAAAATGTTTAGAGTAAGCCCATAAAGGCTCTCCGCGTTGACGGCTGACTTTTCTCTTGGCGAAGCACCACCTGAATCTGCTGCTTTGTGGGCTCCGTCCTGGAGCCAGCTGGTGAGGCAAAGCTGCAGGTTCCTTCAGCATCTAGGGCCAGCTCTGCCTTGTCTGATTTTTAATCAAAAAAACAATCAGAAGGGAACTCACGCCTGGAAGTCCTCATCATCATAAAATCCAGCTAATGACTCCTTGTGAAGTTCAGTAAAGTGGCCATGTAACTCACTAAAGGAAACTGTTCGCTGTTCACCCCGTGCCCACTGGCTTCTCCAGGAATACAAATCGGAGGAACCCCATGGAGCGTCGGGAAACTGTTTATATATACATTCTTTGTCTCAACCACTCAGAAAAATTGAGCCTGTGGTGTAGTTTTCAGATTTTTTTTTTGAATGACAGTCTCTTTTTTTTCTGTGTGTGGTGGAAGTAGGGAGGGGAGGGTTTGTTTTAGTGTATACATTTCTTTAATGTGTTTACCCCCAAATAAGTGAGCTGCAGTAGATACTTTGGCCCCACACAAAGTAAATATTTAACTCAGGGATTCTACACAGAAATGAGCCTAGAGTATTTGGGTTTCAAGCAGGAGGCCGCCCTTGGGCAGGAAAGGCTGCCAGCATTCCTCCATGTGGTGGATAGTCAGTCTCCTTGGCCCTCAGTGCACCTTCCTTCATGGTGTCGGTCCTCCTCAGCCCTGCTCCCACACACCTGCCCGGCTGTGTTTCCTGAAGTCTCGCCACTGTCTTGCTCTAGTGTAGATCCTCTGCAGCCCTCCACATCTGCGTTTCTGGGCCCAGGCAGTGTCTTCACCTTCCATTTCCCCCACAGCCGTGACTTCGGGACTTTCTCTGAAGACCATCGCCACCCTGCCCACCCCCACTTAGATCTCTCCCTGGCCTTTCCAGACAGAAGATTCTTTCTCCAGGCCGCAATGGAGCTGTTTGGAATTCATGTCCCTTTATCCCAGTTTGTGAGTCTGCCCGTATTGCTGGGGACCCCAGGAAGGCAGGCTCTAGCCTTATGTTTTCAGTTCTATAAGCAGCTTCCTTGGGAAGGCAGAAGACCACACTCTTCCAATTTACGGATGAGAAGGGAGCTAGCCACTCTCTGCAGGTGAAGCTGACTCGTGTAGGCATGCCAGCCACTTCTGAGCCATCCTTTCTGCTCTCTCTGTGTGATGTGGAGCATGTCGCCCCTGAAGAGTGCAGTCTGAGGACCAGCTGTGTGACTGTACAGCTGTGGAAGCACAGTGAGAGCTGTGATCCCTGTGACATCAGCCGCCAAGGAGTGGAGCCAGGGTCACGAACCCTCATCCTGGCCTTTGAATGTAGGCAAGCAGGGTTCTGTACTCACTCTGGGTCCTACAGGGTACTCTAAAAAAGAGAGGTGGGGTTCTGTCTTCATATTTCTTTCCTGCATTTGTCTGACAGAACAGCTTCATTAACCTCAAGGAAACAGGAAGCTTTAGAAGTCAGTTCTGGCCACTGGGCCTCCTAAGACCTCATTGTGTCTCTCTCTCTCACACACACAGACTCACACACTCCACCCCAAAGGCCACCTTCAGTGCCCCAAAACTTTCTTGTGTTCTGCCAGGGACAGAGCTAATCACAAACTTCAGCTATCAATGTTTCTCCAGTTATCTGGAGATTTTGTTACTATTTTTAATCTCCCTTCTAGAGACCATCAATAATATTTTTAAAATGCATCCTTGGAGCACTCGGGAGAACCGGCCCTGCACCTTGCCTGGGCAGCACAGTGGAGCTGACCCTGTGGGCAGAGGTGTGGGGTAACCAACCCCAGTGTTGTGGGTATGGGGGAGATTACTGTCTCCATTACCCATGTGGCAACATGGGCAAGGGAGAGATGCTCCCCCCATCAATGCCTGAGGCAGGTGGAAGAGTCCTCCCTGCCCCTCATCAGCTGCAGTCCTCAGAAGAGTGGCCCCTACACCTATCTGGGCAGCACAGTAGAGCTGGCCCTGAAGGCCCTGCCCCTTGCTCATCACTACAAAGAGATGACCTAGCCAGAGCTTACCCTAGTGCAAAGACAGCATAGAGCTGGCGGGGTTGACACGCCCTGCAACTACCCAGGCCCAGAACCAGGGTTTTTATGTTGGCCTACCCCAATATCCACCCCATATGTGATCTGCTGGAGCACTGGAGGAGGGATGGGGAGGGGTCATCAGCCCTGCGGACCCAGGCTGCAGGAACTCCACAGCACAAGGGAGTAATGGGATGGCCAGGAAGAATCCCAGTGAGAGCTCAGTGCCGATGACCCAGTGTCAAGAGACCAGGGGCCTTGAATCAGACCAGTGATTGTTATAAAGCGATTTACTGCGTAACTCACTGTATCACACTGCAGCTTCCAATACAAGATTTTCCCCTTCTTCCTTTTTTTGTCTTAATTTTATTTTGTGTTTTTTGGGGTAGGGGGGGAAGAATGGATGAATGGGTGGGATAAGGAGGCATGCTGAGAAAGACACAAAGCATAATTTAAAAAAAAAAAAATACTTACTTGTCTGGAGAGAGAGCTCAGACAATAAAGTGCCTGCTCTCCAAGCCCAAGACCTGAGTTCAGATCACAAGCACCCACCCGAAAACCAGATGCAGATGTGAGCATCTGCAGTCCAAGCAGTTGGGTAGCAGAAATGCAGATCCCTGAAGGTCGCCAGCCGACCTGATGAGATCAGTTAGCTACGGGCTCCTTGAGGAACCTAGTCTCAGCAAATAATGTAGAAAGTTGTCAAGAAAGAAAACTAACATTGACCTCTGGCCTTTACACATGTGTGTATATACACATATGAACAAATACAAACACATCAAAAACAGAAGTAAAAATGTTATTTGGGTGTTTTTTTTCTAATTATAGCTTTACCACTGTAAGGAACAATACTAAGCATGCCGCCATAACTGCTGTTATGCGTATAATTTTAAGCATATCCATAATATTGTGCAACAGATCTCCAGAACGTTTTTATCTTGGCAGACAGAAACTCTAGCCTCTCCTGCCCTTGGCATTTCTTTACCTTTCTGCTTTCTGTGACTGTGATT
Organism: Alexandromys fortis; assembly: GCF_014885135.2. Lineage (NCBI taxonomy): Eukaryota > Metazoa > Chordata > Mammalia > Rodentia > Cricetidae > Alexandromys > Alexandromys fortis. The sequence continues at coordinate 22,988,808 of NW_026067902.1, read as the reverse complement.
TGGCACTGGCACACTGAGGTCCTTTACATGGGCACAGCCGTATCAACAGCAAACATTCACTCAGGGCTCACTCGCTCTCTATGGTTGAGCTGTCCTGTGACGTGCGACAAGACTTCTTTTTTTAAGGTTGAATAATATTCTATTGTTGTGTACAGAACTTTCTTTATCCATGCACTTATCTATCAGGGGATATCTGGGTAGTTTTGTTCTCTTATTTACAAGGGAACACTGAAACCCTTCATTATGAAGATCTGTTAGTGTTGGGAAGACTTCAGAATGCTAACCACAAGAAATGTCCTTTGGATGGTGCCATGAAGCTGCATGACATCACCTTGACTTTGGTTTGTGTAGTCCTTCTTTGTGTGACTTGGGACCCAAACACAGAACTAAGCATGGAGGTTTCGTGTATTGAAAGAACACTGCGATCCCTGGCATCATAGGAGTTTTCTCTCTAGTCTCTGGGTTTCACCTGGCCACAGGAAGTGTTCCAACTCTTATTTTCAAAGGCAGAGACAATTAAGAGAGCTGCCATCCTACTCTGGGGCTCCAGGGCTGAGCAAATGTCCACAGTAGGTCTCCCAGCTGGTCAAGATCTTGCAAATAGGGTGACAATAAATGTGTTCAAGTTAAAGTGGTTAAAGTTAATTTATTCTCATACCTTGAACCCTGGGATACAGCTTATTGATGGGAAAACTTAGACACAAAAAGATTTTTTAAATAAGGCTGTAGGTGGCCCTTTCTAGCATCCATATTTCGTAGAGAAAGGATCTATTTACTGTGAAAGCAACTGCCTTAAAGTCAAGGCCCTTACCTTGAGACTGGAAGAGAGAGGGATCTCAGAGCCATGCTTCAAGGATAGGAGGATCTGGGAGAGTCATATTGCAGGAGGCAGTGGGATGCAGTTGCTGGGTGAAGGAGTCCTGCATGGGTCAGGTCTAGACCGACATCTCATCTGGACAGCATCATGCTTTATCCCCTTACACAAGTAAGCTATCTGGCCTGTGCTGGCTAGTTTTATGTCAAGTTTATGACAGTCTAGAAGAGTGGTTCTCAGCCTTCCTTATACAATTCCTCATGTTGTGGTGACCTCCCCCCAAGCAACCATAAAATTATTTTGTTACTACTTCATAACTTCAGTTTTTCTACTGTTGAGAATCATAATCTCATATGTAAGATATCTGATATGTGACCTCCAAAGGGGTCAAGACCCACAGGTTGAGAACTGCTGGTCTAGTCTTTTGCGCAGAAGGAACCTCAGTTGAGAAAATGCCTCCAAAAGGTCAGATTGTAAGCAAACAAGCCTGTGGGGCATTTTCTTAATTAGTGATTGGTGCAGGAGGGCCCAGCCAATTGTGGGTGGGCCTATCCCTGGGTTGGTGTCCCCGGGTTGGATAGGAAAGCAGGCTGAGCAAGTCTTGAGGAGCAAGCCAGTAAGCAGCACTCCTCTATGGCAGCTCCTACCTCCTGGTTCCTTTCCTGGCTTCCCTCATTTGAACAGTGATGAGGAAGTGTAAGCCAAATAAACCCTTTCCTCCCCAAGTTGTGTTTGGCTTTGGTGTGCTCCTGGTGTGCTCCTGACCCTGCAGGCAGGGACATTCTGGAGTGGGACAGGGCTTCTTCGGCCCTACAGCAGTCTCCCTAGTCACTGTAGGGTCCCAGCTCATGGCTCATTCTCTGACTCTTGCACTAACTCAACTAAGCCTTTAGGACTCTTACCAGGGGCACCTTCACTGACTAAGAAGTTTGACAGCAATAAACTAGCTTTTCAAGTTCACATTCATATTGCCCTTTTTGTTTTTCTTTTCTTATGTATGTTTTGCCTTTTTTTTTTTTTTTTTTGCATGTGAGTCTTTGGAGGGAAAGGCGAGTTGTAAACATGTGGAAAGCCTCATGCCAACATCAAGAAGCCTTATGAATCTCTTCTGAGGGGCCATCTGGTTGGTGGTGGAAAGATGAGCAGAGTGTGTGTATTGCTTTGAGAAGTGAAGCTCTGAGGCCTGCAGGCCTCTGCTAACCTTTGTGACAGAGGACTCCAGGGTGGTGTTTGTGGTCCAGGAGGGCAAATCCCTGTGTCTCATACACACAAACACACACACACACACACACACACACACACACACACACACATCTGTTCACTTTAATAGTTGGGTATCTCTTCACTTATCTTAAGCACCTTAAGGTATTTGGAAAGGAAAGGGAAAAATAAAACAGGGGTGAGAATAGCAGTACTTCATTTGATTGGTGTTTTTACAACCTTATCATCTAGATAAAAGCCACTGTAAACAAAGGCCTACCTAAAAGGACTGTATTGAAAAGAAGGAAAAGCTACCTGTGTACAGGGTGGGCTTCAGGGTTTTGGGGGATTCTTTTTTGGATTGCTTTATGGTTTGGGGTTTGTTTTGCTTGTTTGTTTTCTTAACAGCAAATTCCCACAAGTCCTTACAGACAAAGCCTGAAAGGGAAGTGTTTCCAGGGACCACAGTACTTGTGGTTTCTCCCAGGCCTGAGGCCATAGCATCCTCTCCCAGACACTGCCAATCTCAGCCACCAGACAAGGACAGGGTGGCTTCAATCAAGGCTCATTCTCTTGTTTGTAAATGAGATTCTCTTCCCTGTGATTTATCAGCAGTTAGGGGTTTCATTTGGTGGTCAGGTATGCAGGGTCTACAGCAGAGACACGGGTTTGCTGCCTCACACCCCACTGAACAAACACCGAGTCCTGTGTACGCTGAAATGGGAATGGCCTCAATTCTAAAAATGTGTGTTTGATAGCTGTCAAACACAATGTTTTTTAGGGGGTGGTAGATTTTTTTTTTTTTTTTTTGCCACTTTCATTAACCTTCTTTTTTCAAGGCAGGGTTTCTCTGTAGCTTTGGAACCTGTCCTGGAACGTGCTATGTAGACCAGGCTGGCCTCGACTCACAGAGATCTACCTGGCTCTGCCTCCCGAGTGCTGAAACTAAAGGCGTGCGCCACCACCACCCGACTTCTGATCTTTTTTTTCCCTTAGCTTCTAGTTTGTTTTGCTCATTTCCAGCCATTTCCTTTCATGAATATGGAAGATGGAGTGGTTTTATTTGGGGGGCGTGGTGGGGCGTACTCATGATTTGGTTAGCAAAAGAGATCCTCCTTATCGTGAAATATTTGCTGTAAAGAAGAGGAAATTTAACTACCCATTTAGAGCAAATCGGGATCTTGCATACCTGGAGCGTGGTATCACACTTGTATAATGACAGATTTATAGAGCAAGTGCACGTCAGCCTTAATCCCTTGATTATTTGACTTTACCAGGGATGAAGATTCTGATTTTTTTGAAAGCAGACTTTTATATATTCAGAACCTATAAATCTCCCAGTGCCTTGAGATAAACGTCTCACTGAACTCTGAGTTACCCTGCAGTCTTTACCAAACTGAGTCCAAGTAAAAGAAACTCCATCTGTCCTGTTTCTAACAATAAAAGTCTACCTGAGGGGGGGACATATTTGGCATAAGCACTATGTGTGTAAAATGTGTGTAAAAAACTACTTTCTATTTAGTAATGCGTTTCTAATCTCCAGGAAGTTGGGCATGAGATCTTGGGAAATAAGCCCTGGATTTACCAGAGCAAGTCAGTGGGCAGAGCGGTCAGTACCGGCATGGCTGCCGCTTGTCAGGCCAGGCTTTGCCAATCCAGTGATCATATCCATTATGGCTGTCATATCAATTATGAATTCTCTGACACCGAACACTAAATCAGCCAAAATGACGGGTTTGCCTTTGCCATGTCTCCCCGGGGAAATAACTGAGAAAACATGTAATAATTCACACAACCAATTTTGTAAACCACCCCCAACTTTTGGAAGAAGGCTGGGGAATAAATTCTAGGTGGATGGATGTGATTTGCACCAAGTGTGCCTGAAGTATTCGCTCATTCTCGGAGCTTTGGTACTTTCAGTGTGGGCCGACCTTGGCCCTGCGTGAATCCCAAAGGTTTCCACCTCTCTCGCAGCCACTCCGCTGCTGCCCCATCTTCTTCCCGTCCAAGGACGTGGACTGTCTTCTGAAAAATGTTAAAGAACCAATAGTCCTTGAATGCTGAATAAATACAGCATCATTGAAAACTCATCTTTTCTAGGAAGACTTGCCAAATAACACATTATTGATGTAATTATTCTTCTCAGGTGAATCCTTTTGCATTTGGGTTTTTTCAGCAACCTACGTGTTCATTTAAATGGAGACCGATTTGTTTCAACATTGTTATTAAATTTTGTGCCATAATTGTGAAATTGTGAAAACCTTTTCTGTGGTGTCTGGTTGCTTGCTATTCAGGTTGAACATGCAAGTTTACATGTAGGTTCCTACCACGGAACCTCAGAGGTGCTAGCCCAGACCAGAAGTAGACAGCTCTCCAAGAAAACAGAGTAAATACCTTTTGATTTTACTCCATTTCTCTTTCTGAGGAGCAATCTTTCCTGGGACGGAAAGATGCCAGGTATGCCATCTAAGAATACCCAAACATAGCCAAGTAGCGGTGGCGCATGCCTTTAATCCCAGCACTCAGGAGGCAGGCAGATCTCTGTGAGTTCGAGACCAGCCTGGTCTACATAGAGCTAGTGCCAGGACAGGCTCCAAAGGTACAGAGAAACCCTGTCTTGAAAAGCCAAAAGAAAAAAAAAGAATGCCCAACATAGTACAAAGAAAGAAAATACCCATTTTCCATTTGCTGTGGACTTGGCAATGTCCAGTTACGTAAACATGGAGGAGATTTTAGGTCATTTGGGTTGTTTTTGTATATGGACTTACCTTGTCTTCAATATAGAAAACTCTTTGTTAATTTTATATGTGGCATGAAAGCCTGAAGCGAATCAGCATATGATTTACTTTCTCATTTTTTTAATAATTTATTTTTATTTCATGTATTTTTATGTTTTGCCTGCATATGTGTCTGTGTGAAGGTGTTGAATTCCCTGGAGCTGGAGTTACAGACAATTGTGAGTGTCAGTGTAGGTGCTGGGAATTGAACCTAGATCCTCTGGAAGAACAGCCACTGCTCTTAACCACTGAGCCATCTCTCTAACCCCCTACTTTTCTATTTTTAAATTTTATAGAAAATAAGTTGCTTAGAAAAGATGAGACTGTTGTTTTGCCCCTTTTGTGGGGGTGGGAGTTTAGGTTTAATTTGTTTTTGATTTAAGGGTGTTTTCTTTTGTTGTTGTTTTTGATTTTGTTTTGTTTTGTTTTGTGGCAGGGTCTTATAGCATCCAAGCTGTCCCTTGAACTTATCATATAGCCAAGACTGGTTTTGAACCCCTGTTTCTCCTCCTACCTCCACAGTGCTGGGACTGCTGGTGTACACTATTAGGCTTTGCTTGAATCATGTTTTTAAAAACCAAGATCTATGAACTGAGTGAGAACAATTCAAGGGTAGGATTCTCCTTCTTCAGTTATTTCAGTTTGCAAACATGAACCTGCTAAGCAAAAAAAAAAAAAAAAGTAAATGAAACGAGTTATTGTATTTTTATTTCATTCCTAGATGCTGTGAGAAGGGATATTTGCATTGTGCATTAAATTGACCGTAGTGTCAGAACCTTACAATGTTATAGTACACGATGGCTAATCTGTTATCACGTACACATATTTACACGCAGGCCTAAGGACACATACTTTCCGCATAAACACTCGCAGGCATGTTTCACTTGGACTGAAAAGATATTTACAACTCTGTCTGGAGATACATACAACAGTGATTAACAATTGCACAGCCAATCTACAACAGGCAGATTAAAAACTAAATAAACGGCGTAAGAGTTTATTTTAAAACAATTACAAGATGTTTTCTATTTCTCCTTCATCCTGAACTATGTGTTTGAAAACAAAGTCTTCATAAGAACCACATGCGGATTTTTGGACTGTGAAACAGGCCGTGTCCCACGAGCACATGTCTGCACACATCTCCGAAGATAGCGTAGCCCTCACAAATCTCTCGGGATGAGAACCAAAGCACGTATGTGCATATGAATGACTCCCTGATGTTCCACTCTTTCTAACTTTCATTTGGGTTTGTTCCACTTTTTCAGAAGGAATTTTCTGTTTGGCTATGAATTAAAATAGAAGATTTGGGCTGGGAACAAAGATTTTAATCAATACAACTAGATTGTTGTTGTTATTTGACGAAGATTCTCATGGAAAGAAACTTAACTAAAGTCAACCAGCATACCACTGTTTGCCATCCTTCAACTGAAGCTTACTTGAAGATCCAGTTTTTAAATACACATTCTCTTCTCCTCTCTCTCTCTCTCTCTCTCTCTCTCTCTCTCTCTCTCTCTCTCTCACACACACACACACACACACACACACACACACACACACAGAGGCATGTATGTATGCATGTGTGTATACATATATATGTGTCTTTTATCATTGAACTGAGAAGATACAGCAATTTAATGACACAAACATAAACTACATCTCTATGCTAGATACAAGAGCAAATGGATGGATGGAGGGATAGGTAGGTAGATAGACAGACAAACAGAGACAGACAGAAATGGGACTTTAGAATTCACAGTACTAACCCTTTCCACGAGCCTGGACCTTCTCTGGAAGGGGCAAATAAGCAAACTCCACCTCTCAGGCTTCCTTGGGCTTCTATTTCACTCAGCCTGGTGAAACTTACCGCAGCCCTCTATTCTGTTGATCGCCACAGGCTAGGTTCTGCATTGCTGAGCCCCTTTGCCAGGGAAGCACTCCTCTCCTCTGAACTGGACACAGTGGCTCTCCCCAGCTTACCTCCTCCTGTTCATCAGGGGCTTTAAACACACTTCTTCAAATGAAACTATTTTGTTTTTCTTTTTTCACCTGACTTACAGGTTGCTCTTTCTGTATAATTTCTTAACAAAATGATTCAAGTCTGAGTGAGTAGCTAGGCAAACTCTTCAATGTAAAAACTGCTGAAGAGTCCCAGACAGATGGCTCCGAGGCCCCGTGCTGACTCTTAATGAGTCACCTCTGCTTTTCTGTCTTTTCCAGGTGTTGTAAATATTTTTCAAAGTTGAATCACTGTTATAACTTCTTGTATAAACACAAGACGTAATGAGAGACAGTATAGTGTTCTCATTACCAGAGCAACCTGTAGCGTCAGCCGGCTTAGGTTCAAGCCTGGACCTTTTAGTGTCCATGTTTCTTCATCTGTAAGATGAATACAATCGTGTTAGTTACTGTGTTATCGCTGTGATAAAGCACCTTGGCCCAGTGCCATCACCACAGAGTGGCACAGCAACAGGCAGACATGGCAGCTGGAACGGTTGAGAGTTGGCATCCTCAGTGACAACCACAAAACAAGCTAGGATCCTAGAAGTTAGGTAATCTTTTTAAACTCAAATCCTGCCCCTGGTGAAGTAATTCCTCCAGCCAGTCATCACTGCCTAGACACCCAAACAGCGCCTTTCACCGGGACCCAGTATTCAGATGCCCAAGACTGTGAAGAACATTTCTCATTCAAAGCACCACAGTGATCGCACAGCCCCTTGTAGATCTGCAGTGAGGTTCAGTTGGTTTGAACATATAGAAAGGCTTGAAATACCACCTGTTGCAAAATAAGCATTGAGCAAATACTAAATGCCTTTTGTTTGGGGTTATTGAAATTGGTATAGGTATGTAAATATTTAAGCAGACTCTTTAGAAATCACACAGTTGGTCAAACTTCTGCCCAAAATAAAGTTTTAGAAATAAAAATATTAAACTGACTGTAGCATGATTAACAAGAACCCAGAGACAAAAATTGGGGTTCATCCTGAAGAAACAAAATAGCCAACCACTGGCTCATTTTGCAATGGGGATCCTGTCTCCAGGAATCTCAGAATAAGGCTGAGACTGAGAGCTGTCTCCCCGTTTTATATTCTTCTCTAGATTAAAGGCATGCACCACTACCACCCAGTTTCTATAGCAAACGGGTGTGGATTAAAGGTGTTTGTCACCACTGCCTTGATTGTAAGGCTGACCAGGGCAGTTGTTTTACTCTCTGAACTTCAGGCAAGCTTTATTTATTAAAATACAAATGAAATATCACTACAACTGACTTCAGCAGCCCACTTGGGAACTAACGGGCCTAACTTGACCAAATGACACCGCATCTAATGACCAGAGATCTTTAAGTTCTTCTATCTTTTTTCCCCACCCTCTCTGAAAGCCCTGCCTCATAAGTGCAGACGTAGAGAACTGGTAGGCCTTCCCATTCCCTTCAAGTTGTTAGAAGCCATCTGAAGAGTCCTGCGTTTCAGAATAGTGGAGAGTAGTAACAACAGGGAGACCCTTTCGTCCCATAGATGAGAAAGAGGAAGCATGTCCTACCTAAATTAGGGACCAAGTTTTCTGGTGGAGTGGATTTCCCAAGTAGTTATAGAAAACCTTCAGGTGAACAGCGCACTTGATAGGGTTTATCCCATATTCTATGGCACGTTCGCTGTCTGCAGCCACCCGGGACCAGCTGAGGATAGCTCGGCTTTTCTGGAAAACTAAGAATTTACTCACTGAAGGACCGTTTTTAATATGTTCTTGGTGACAGTCTTTAAAAATACTTTGCAGCTTTCACTGCCTTTTTAAAACTGAACAAAATGTCCCCAGCATCTGTTTTTCCTAGACTGTCCCCAGCATCTGCTGAGAGAGACAAAGTCTGCCCCAAAATGGAGCAGCCATGAGCTGTCACTGCTGCGGCTTTTTATGTCTCTCCCCCCGTCGTCAGCAGCCATTGACTTCAGCCGACTGAGGGTCCCACCTTTCACCACCAACACATTTGCAGCTTTAGCAACTCCGTGGCCGAATGTAACAGCAAAACTACAGAACAGGAAGGATCGTGGAGGAACCCCTCCCTGGGTAACAGCAGCGTCTCAGACACACAGCAAGGATGGGGCTGGTGCCCAGCCAAGAAGCTCTGATGGCAGAAGACACAGAGTTGCTCAGTAACGGGCTTGCCTTGGATGTGTGTCGTTGGTACTTACTGATGATCTCCTTCTGTATGAATTCAAGGTTCAGCTGTGACTGGGACAGCCAGTCTGTACCACCAGGACCCTCCGTGCTGCGTATGTGGAGAGTGGAAGTTGGTGGATGCTTAGCCTCCGATCTACAGTGAATATTTGTGTTAGCTGTCTATTGCCGCATAGCAAATTGTTGTCTCTAAGACTGCGGCTGAAAATAACACACATCTCTCACGGTCTCTCGGAAGTAGGACTAGAAGTACAGCTTGGCTCCAGACATCACACCGCCAGGTCCTCGGCAGGCCTGTTTCGGTCTTTCCCGGTCTGTAGCGGTGCAGTGTGAGCCTCGTGGAAAGATAGACGGGGCCTTTCATTTTTTTTCCACCTCCTGAGTGACTGAGACCATGCTCAGTTCCTCATTGTGTGAGCATCTTCCACGTAGCCGTTGGTGTCAACATACAAGCAAAAGAGGCACCAGAGAGAGCTTCAGCAAAACAGAGACCCCAGCCTGTGCAACTTAATCACTGATGTGAAGTCCTATCACTGTCCTTACTGTTAAAACAAATCCTTCGATCCATCCTGTCTTTGCAGTGTGCTCTAGGGGTTCAAATGAGAATGTTCCCCATAGGCGCATGTGTTTGAATGCCTGATCCCAGTTGGTGGCACTGTTTGGGGAGATCTTCCAGCCTCGCTGGGAGATGCTACCAAGGATAGGCTCCGAAGAGCTTTAGACTCTTCGAGTTCCCTCTCTCTGCTTCATGCCAGTGTTTGAAGGTGTGAACTCTCAGCATCCTGTTCCAGCAGCCATGCCTACTGCTTTCTGCCATGCTCCTGCTATGACGACCCCTTCCCTATCAGGAACCATAAGCCCGGAAGGACCCTTCCTTCTGTAAACCACTTTGGTCATGGGGTTTGGTCACAGCAGCAGAAAAATGACTAATGTAGACGGTGACCACGCAAAGGCCTGAGCTTCAACAGGCAGAGTGCACTGGGGACATTAGGGGCATGTGCCCGTGATAGCCTGTCTCCTCTACTCCAGCTCCATGGCCAGAGCCTCCCTTCTCCCTGCCCCCGACACTGGTGAGCCTGCTGTTGGTAGAGGGAGTTCTGGATGGGGCCTAATGCAGTTGCTAAATGGCTTTCCTTTCGGCTCACTCTGGCTGTGAAGACAAGCCATATGTGCAGGGACAGGTTAGTTACAACAGTGCTAAGAATTTTCACATGTCTTTAGTGTGACTGAGTGTTACCCACATCACAGAGCTTCCTCTCTGGGTGCTGTTCACCTGTGCAAGACACAGCCAGCCACGGAACGAAGTGGAACCAGTTAGAACAAGTATGCGGATCTTCTCCAAAACAAACAAAAACAGTTTTGCCCTCCATAGGCTAACAGCTGTGCTTTTCAGTCCTGTCTACTGTTTCTGAAGAAACAGAGTGACTGAAAGCTACTGCAACTTCTGTTAGCAACGTTTTTAAGACAGGCTGTGATAGATTCCCCCAACTGAGCACAGTGCTCTGGGTATACCGTTCTCCTGCCGCCTTTTCACAGCCCCTCAAGGGTCTGTTGTCCAGGGTTGAGAATGTCCAGATTGCAGCCTAGAATAGGGGCCAGGCGCTCTGACAGCCACAGGAGCCCAGCGGGTGACTGAAACGAAGCAATAGGCGGCACAAGAGCACCTCACACAGAGTTCTCTTCCGTCTTGATACGCAACAATTTTGAGGACTCCGCGGTGCTTCTGAACACTCAGCGAAGAGTGTGAAGAAACTAGTCTTTCTAGAAACTCCATGACACAAGTGAGCCTTGGCATCTTGGAGTCACAGAGAAGAGAGGAGACCATGGCAGTCTGAGGACATTATTCATATCTGAGTGGTGGCAGTGACTGAGCCCCCTGTGTCTGGAACTAGATCAGTTTCTCAAAAGCAGGGCACCTGTGAAGATTTGTGTAAAAATTCATAATCAGTTACTTTTTTGAGACAGGTTCTCACGTAGCCCAAGCTGGCTTCAATCTCTCTGTATGGCCATTGGTAACTTTCACCTGATCGTCCTGCCTTCACCTCTTAAGTACCAGGGCTATAGGCATGTGCCAATACACCTTGTGTATATGGTACAACGAATCAAACTCAGGGCCTTGTGTGTGCCAGGCCAGGACTTGGTCGAGTAAGCTCCAGCTCCAGCCCTTCGAGCATCTTCATCAGTGAGAGCTGAGTCTTGATCCTTAGCTCCATTCACACTGTTCTGTAAGGCAGCTCACCTGTGTTTTCAGATGTTTCCATTGCAGGGGTGTTAAATCAGAATCTGAAACTTAGCTATCTTAAAACTTCCCTAATTCTGCCCTTCAGAGCATGGCCTCGAGTTCAGAATGGTGCCTCACACTATAATCTCAGCCATTGGTGATGGATGCACAAGCATCAAGAGACGGAGGTCGTTTCCAGGGATATAGCAAGTTCAAAGTCAGCCTGAGCTACAGGAGATGGAGAGAGAGAAAGGGCAAGACAGGAATCAACTCCCTAAGAGGCCTCTTGAATTGGTGCTAAGAGCATGTTGGTATACTGTGTTCATGTCTAGGTCATACATGTGCTGTGACCCTGGCAGCTTCCCCAGACACTGTAGGATTCTCCTCTGAGTCAGTCCCAGGTGGGAACTGGCAGATGCTCTCTATAAATATGGCCCCAGTACTGTCCACAGCATTCTTGGTAGAGTCTCGTTGGCACCAAGGCACTTCCCCTTTCCTGGTTCAGTTCCACACCTTCTCATTGTATTTAGTCAGTGGACCCTACGCTTGCTGCTCGTATAGTCACAGACAGCCTGGGCTCCGGTTCTGGTCTTTTTCCACTTCTTAGCCATGAGCTCTTAGGTTACTACTACTAAATAACCTTTTGTCTTTTTGTCTTCATTTGTAGAACAAGGAGTAAACTTGAGTCTAGATCCCGGTGTTAGTTAGCACAAGAACTAAATGAGTTCATAAGTTAGAAATGTTTATGAGTATATGTGGCACCTGGAAATGTTATGAAAGCATTAATACAGTGTAAGCATCCATGTACTAAGTACTTGGAATCACAAGTGTTCCAGATTTGGGTTCTTTAGGTATTTTGAACATTTGCTTATGTATATTGAAGTATCTTTTGGGATGAGATACAAGTCTAAAGACAAAGTTTATTTATGTTTTCTATGTACTTTATATATACTTTCTACAGATAGCCTGAAGATATTTTTATTTTATTTTTTGTTTGTTTGTTGTTTTTTGAGACATGGTTTTCTCTATGTTGTCCTGGCTGTCCTGGAGCTCGATCTTTAGACCAGGTTGGCCTCGAACTCAGAGGTCTGTCTGCCTCTGCCTCCCAAGTGCTGAGGTTAAATGCGTGTGCCACCACTGTCCAACTGGTAATTTTAAAACATATTTGTAGCGCTTCTGCTTTTACTACAACCCATACCACAAGATCAGCTGTGGAATTTCCCACTGTGGAATCATGTGACTAGGTAGTTCAACCTGGAAGAGACATTGCTGTATCTATTGTCATTGTGACCTGTACATGCACCATCAATGTGCTCATTCCGGGTCATTCCCGATGATGTCATGTTGAGTCCACCAACACTGCTGTTTCTAGACCCCCGCTGATGCAGCAGCCAGTCCTAAACTGTCTGGGGCCTCTGTTGCTGACCATATCCTCCATCTTGTCCCAATGGGCATCTGCCATGAGCTGGGCACTGTCTTATGAGGCTGAGGGTGTGGATGGAGAGAATACATGGTCTTTGTCCTCACCAGGGTCCCAGACAAAAGAATCAAATGATGAAGTAGAGAACGAGCCCTAGGAGATTTAGGTACCAAACCCACAAAAAGCACCAAGTTTCCTATTTAATGTTTGTAAGTACTCTAATGTAGCCAGAAACCAGAAAAAAAAAAAAAAAAAAAAACACTAACATCCTTGTGAGGCTGACATTGTTTAGTAATAAGTCCCATTTTTGTGTCCTCAAGGTCTCTGGTGGCTCTTGACTTACCCATCTTTCTCAAGCGGTATTTGTTACATTTACCGGTTTTGTGGGATTTTTTTGTAAACAGATTTACTTGTTCAGTAGTTACTCTCATCCTAGTGTCTGCTTCTCGAGGGAATATAAGCGCATTAGGGAATCATTGAAGGCCCTGAGAATAGCGACAGTGAAACCATGATTAGCCCTGGAAAGGCAACAAGGGCCTCCGAGCAGCAGAGGCTCAGCACCTGCGATAGAACATCCTCAGGTCCAGGTTCTGCTGTGGTTTTTTTTGTCTCTGAGACATGGTCTCACACAGTAGCTTCGGCTGGCTCGATGTGGTCAGCTCCTTCCTAAAGGTTACTCTGCCCAAGGGCTGTCTTGCCAAAACCTAATAATCCCTGGACCTTGAGCTGCTGGAGACTGCTCAGAGAAGCACTTGGGGGCAAAGCCAGCTGTGATTCTGTCCTTGCAGTTCCAGCTTTGTCACGTTCTGAAATCCATATTATCATTGTCACTTATGAAGCCTGTCCAGCAGTCAGTGCAAACAAGAAGAGCTCGTGTGTGCTCATTTTTACTTAATCGGACAAAACCATCAGCTTTTGAGCTCATGGAAGCTCCAGTGTTTCCTAACTCCCACAGGAGCCTTGAAGACAGATAGATGGTAAAGTCCTGCCAAAAAAAATTACTACACCAGTTCCGGGCTGCTCTCTTCCAGGAATCCTAGCCATGAACTGCTCCTTGAGATGTTCAGGTTCACAATCCTGCCGAAACCTTTGTGGGTTGCCAGATATCAGTTGTTGCCTCACAAGTGAAGCAAGCTGTTTCCTTGAGCATTGAGTTGTTCCCCAGCCTGGCCTCTCTGTCGAGAAAGTGCCGTATTCATAAAGAGCTCTCATGCTCCAAGTCTTTTGGCTTGTGATTTAACTGTTCAGGGAAAGCGCAGGCTGCTGTGGCTCGCTCGCTGCTGGTGATGTGTGTTTTTTGTTTTATTAAATCTTTAAAATATGGGGCTTGTTTTTTACGGTTCCCATATATTCTTTTGTTCTTCTCCATGACTGGTTGGATCATACTTTTGCTCCATTAGTAAAAATATTCATGCCTTTCTGAAGAACACTGTGGTCTCCAGAGTGGTCGCCTGATAAAGCAGAGAAGTGTGTGGAGCTTGCTATCAGATGAATGAAGGCCTTGGTGTGGGTGTATTACAATGGGGTGGTTTAGGGTGTGCTGAGAGGTCCTCAGGGATGCCTGTCTTTTGGCTTACCAGATTTGCCTTGATAACTCTAACATCACTTGGCACAAATCTCAGAACAGTTTATGAAGTAAAGCTACCAAATGGCTTATGTTTCCATTATGGACTGTGTGTGTGTGTGTGTGTGTGTGTGTGTGTGTGTGTGTGAGAGAGAGAGAGAGAGAGAGAGAGAGAGAGAGAGAGAGAGAGAGAGATATTAAGGTTGCTAGTTGCTAAGAAACAATTTGTTAAGTGGAAGCCGGCTCTTGTCCAGGTATGAGCTTGGGTATTCAAGTCTTGGTGCTCACATCCAGTGCACAGGGAACCTAATCCTTCTAACTCAAAGTTGGCAAGCTAAGGAATGAGAGAGCACCCCTACCTGCCCTAAATTCACAGGACCCACTTGAAAAGACTGTTCCTCCTCAGAGGAGACTCAAAAAGGCTAAGTTAGTCTTGGGTACAACTAGGCTAACCCACTGATGTGAATCCCCAAATAAACCAGCCCATGACATCCAACTGAACTTGGTCCTGTGCATGGCAGTGTCTCCCAGCCCATCCTATTAGTTTTGGCAAGGACACCACGGCAGATAATAAATCCTGGAAGGAAAATGCGTTTGGCCTAGCATGGCTCAGCCCACTGTAATATTAGAATACAGAAAGCGGCTCTGTTTTTACACACCCTCTCACCAACTCAGCGTTCATAATTTATGATTTCACTCTACACTTCCTGCAACATGACACTAAGAGTAGTCCCGCCCTCTAATTAACTACTCTTGGTAGAGAAAACGCGAAATTGACGTGCAAACCGTCTCTCTGTGCCAGTGATTGATAGTGATTACATCTTTATGAACCCAGCCTAAAGGTCTCAACTTCCTGGTGGGTGAATTCGCCTGTAGGGCCACTTCCTGGCAGGGATCAGTGGCTGCTGACAAAACCGAAGATAACTCAGGGGGCACAACGTATGCTTGTTGGACTTTGAAGCCTTTGACTGTCTGTCCATACTTGGTCACGAATCTCTGTGACTATCCCTTGTTTCTGTGGGAGCTTCCAGTCAGAATGTACACCATCTCCATGCAGAGGTTGCGATGCAGAGATGGAGTGTTGGGTAGAGGTCTCCTGGAGGTGTCCTAGTTTGAGATGCAGGGTTTTTTTTAAGTTAGAAGTAATGAGCAACGGGACATACTTCTGGCCACACTGGTACTTGAATTAAACATAATAGCCAGAGAGAACCTTAATCCGTCCCATCGTTAAGTTATTGTTTAAATGTTTTTGAGACAGTGTCCTGCTCTACAGCCCAGATTGGCTTCAAGCTGATAATCCTCCTGAGTGCTGTGATAACGGAAGATGGACCACCATGCCCAGTTGTTCAAACGTTCTTTTCCTTCCTTTGTTAAAAAGTAGGCAAGTTTAATCTTTGAAATAGACCGACCTCCCTGAGGCGGGTGTTCCCAGCTCGTCGCTGCTCCTTCTTTCGTTGTATCCTTCCCCTGCTGAAGAGCCATTGCCGCAGCTCATACCCCGGCCCTTCATAGAAAGATGTTATAGGTGAATTGAGAGCAGCTGGGCTGCTGGAAAGCAAACAGGTTTGTCAAGGGAGCAACAGCTGCATTAAGTGAACGCTTCGGTTTGTACTCAGCCGCTGCCATCATCGCGATAGCGATCGAAGCAAGCTGGTATAGTTAGACTCACTGTCTTTCCTCTGTGCCTCCAAGATGTCTGTTTTATGGATGTGCGTGACATTTTATGGTGTTTTTGCAGGTTCGGACCTGGCTTGGTCATCTACTGGTATGGATTTATCCAGGAACTGGACTGCAACCGGGAAAGGGGCATCCTGCTCAAAGCCTGCTTCCCCACAGACATTGTCACCTTAGGCCACAGCACCGCTTGACCCCCCGAGGATCCTGGAAGAGAAGCCGGAAGCAATGCTGCTTTCCTGCAGTATAAACTTCTGGCAACATCTGCCCTGAACTTGAGCTGAACCCTGGCTGCTGCAGTCTCAGCCCTACCTCTCTAGACAAACATATCAAAAGGTTCTGCTTTCCTTCAGCCCTGGCTGATGGGAAGAGCCGAGAACTCCGGACATAGCCCGCTCACTATCAGCATCTCCGTCTCTGACACACGCTTAGTTTATAGATAGTCATAATCCTGCTTCCTTCCTGATGCGTTCTCCTTGTACACTGAGCAGAAGGAAAGGTGTGGAGACTGAAGGGTGGGGTTTTCCAGTTCTCCTCCCTGTCATCCAGTCACTTCTTTTCCTTCTAAACCTCTTACCACCTCGCCCTCCTTTCTCTGCGTGGCCACTCTGAGACTAGGTGTTGCACTAACATCAGGGAATATTACCTCGCACAAACCTAGGAAATCTGGAGACAGGAAGTCTGTTAGAAAGTGTGCCTTCTCATTTGGGGCTCAGCAGAGCAGACAGGGACTTCTGTGGAAACTTATGGCCTCCTGACTTTTGTGGCATCGAGCCAAGCCGCAGAAGTACCCCTGGACGAGAACGTCCTCTGTTCATAAAGCTTATTCGGACCCCAAACATTTCACTGACGTCGCCTGAGAGGATGAGTTGCATTGTGTATGTAAACCATGCTCCTTTGGCTTGCGTGAGGCCGAGTACTAAAACTAAGCCTCCCTGTCGACGGCGGCCCTTTGAACAGGACTGCTGACCTGTACAATGTTGGCCACTATTTTTATGAGATATTTTTTAAAAGTATATTCATGCTTACTGCCTTGTATCTGCATTTTATACCAAATAATTGTGTAACACTCAGATAATTTAGACATTATAAATAATCAGCTTTGAATGAATTAAGTGTACCAGAAAAAAAATCCTAGAGCGGTTTTTAAATAATCAAAATAAAAGAGATTTTGTATTTATTCACTTTAATTTATTCACTTTTATATACTGCAGACCAGACTTCAGTCAGAAGCAAAACATCAATAAAATAATTCTAAACCTATCTTTTGGAAAATTAAAAACTAATCTGTATTCACCCCTCCCCCAAATTTATTTAGTAAAACATCTTTGCCCCAGTGCTGAGAAATGTGGCTTTTAGAATGTTGAATAGATATTTTTAGAAGCAAAAACAAGACTTTTGGAAACACCTAAAGCCATACACATTGATGGGTTCCTTTTGTGCCTGCTTGGTGAAAAACTTGGCCCGTCGCCTTCCTGCCGAGGGCCACAAGTGTGGCAGGTCCAAGATAGGATGTTAAGCTCTCCTGGGAGATTGCCATAAATCACAGGCGAGAAGGGTAAGCGGTAAGGAAGCATCAGGCGGGCTCTGTGTGTGAATCGGATGATTTGAGACCACGACTACATTGCCTTTCTACGCAGGCTTTCAAGAAAGATGTTAAAATCTGGTTTTACGGCATGCCCTAAGCCACTAGTTTTGTTTGTCTTGGGTGGGGGGTGGGGGTGAATTCGGGGTATGGGTTACAGTAAATTGCATGTATCTGCACAGATATTGAATATCCTGCTAGACCCTTGTCAAAGATTTGCTTGTTTTAACATGAGCCTAATTTATGATGAGCGTACACAAATAAACTTTAAAAGCTCCAAAGGTGCTTGCATTTCGTGTTGATTCTTCTACATGGAACCCTGAAGTTATGAAAACGTTCTGGTAGCCCCCACAGAGCCACTACCTTATGTTTATGAGTGGAGCTTCCCAGTTGGGCCCCTCAAAGCAAGAAAGCAACCAACAGTAAATTACATTCTGTGGTAAGGTTATGGAGTTACTCCGAAACTAGTGTGATCCTTGTGCCTGCTGTGTTTGAAGTAGAGACATGTGGAAAAGAAAGAATGTCGCTCCCAGGTGAGAAGCTTAAAACCTCTTGGTCACTTCTGTCATCTTAAAAACACGTATCTGGGGACTGGAGAGATGTTCAGCAGTTAAGAGCATTTGCTGCTTTTGCAGAGAACCCGGATCAAATCCCAGCACCAACATGGCAGCTCACAGCTACTTGTAATCCAGTTCTAGGAGATCCAATGGCCTCCATGGGTAGCAGTCACGCACATGGTATACATACATACTTACGGGCAAAATGCTCATACACATAAAATTTAAAAAAATCTTTTAAAATGCTTAGCCGTACAGCATTTACATGTGTTTGCTTGTTTATTTATTTATTTTTTTAATGTGGGCAATCCAAACATCAGCCCCAGGACAGCGGTGATGGATAGCTTGCTTTCATGGCTGTCATCATGAGAACATTAATGTTAAAGCGAAATCTTTAATATTTTTGTGAACCATTTTGTACACTGTGCTGATGAACCGTGCCAAGCCAGGATACAGGAATATGAGTAAAACATAGCTCTGAGTGGTGCTCTCTCTGCCATAGAGACTTACACAACTGCACCCACAAACACATCAGACCCCTTTGAAGAGTGGAGAGGGGTCGACACAGAACAAAGCCAATGCGCCTGACATTCAAAGGCACCTGCGTAGACTCCTCCCCTTTATCCTTCTCCCCCCCCCCTTCCTAAAATCACAAGCAATTGAGACTCTTTGTTTCGCCTTCAGCGTGTGTGTAAACTTTACAGGTACAGCAGGTTCGGGGTTCTGAAGCCCACCTCTAGGAAAAGTATTCGTGTTAAGTAGGAGTGTGTACCTGCTCGTCACCTGCCAGGCTTGCTGCCGCTCTGAAAAAGATAATAATGAATGATTTGTCTTTGGGGATCGCATTAACTCATGAGAGCCACCAGGGAGGAGACTGCTTAGAGCCCTGATGAGGTAACCTAAATAGCCCCCTGGCTGGCTCCACTAATTGACACACAGCACCAAAGTGAACAGTTGCCTTGACTCTCCCTGGGGAGCTACACCCACTGTTTGCTTTCTGCATCAGAACCAAGATCGCTGATGTCTGCGCGTTTGGACCTGCTTCAGGCCCAGAGCTCTGGTTAGAGGAAATCTACAGCAGGCTGTGTGTTCTTCCTTCCTGGTCGTCTTCGCTTTCATTACCCTCCTGGGTTTCCATCCACGTGGATACGCCTTCCCACTCGCCTCTTTGTTCTTTGTAGACAACGATCCCTGAAGCAAGATAAATCTCCTCGAAACCCCTGTGAAGTAGCAACTGACCTGATCTGTCCAAGTAAAAGTGACATTCAAGCAAGTCACAGGCCACTACACCAGGTGCACACCGGTACCCGGAGGACCCTACTTAGCATAAAGTTGCGTATTTCCTATGAGATTGATGCCTTAAGTGAATGCTTGGCAAAAGGAGCCAATGATGCTGGACATGGTGACGAATGTCAGTAGTCCCTGCATTTGGTAGGACGGGCAGGCAGATAATCTATGAGTCCAAAGCCAAGAAGACCTGGTTGATAGCAATTTCCAAGCCAGCCAGGGCTACAGTGTGAGCCTCTGTCTCAATAAAATAACATAAGTCTCCAAAGAAGCCAAGACATGGAAGATTTTACAGTGTGTTTGAGCCCACATGATTGTGTTCAGCTGATCATAGTTGTGAATTAAAATAGTAAAATTTCTGTCCGGCTCGGTGAGTCACTTTGCCCCGTTATTGTGGGGCAGCTTGCCATGGCCCATGTCTCTGAGAGGAGACTGCTTCATCACAGAATAACTATTCGGTGACAAGAATGGGAGGAGATGCTCTCCCCCGGGCACATTCTTGACTAGGGTTAAGGAACAAAGTCAGGGGAAATTTACCAGACAAACACT
The DNA here is from genome assembly GCF_014885135.2 of Alexandromys fortis. NCBI lineage: Eukaryota > Metazoa > Chordata > Mammalia > Rodentia > Cricetidae > Alexandromys > Alexandromys fortis. The sequence goes on along the minus strand of NW_026067902.1, from coordinate 22,968,990 downwards.
GGGCGTGTGCCCGCCCTGTCAGCACTGGGGCACCGGCACAAGCTGCCTATCTCAACCTGAAGCGCTCTTAGGTCAAGAAAGGGTCATGCGTGACACCGTTGAGCCAGGCTAATCATCTTCCTGACCCTCCTGTCACTAGGAAACCCAATCTGAGGCCGTGTGGTGAAGAGCGTGCCTGATCCTAAAGGTGAAATGAGGAAGATGGGATTAGGAACGAAATAATAACCAGAAGGGCCTGCGTTCCCCTTGTGTTTTGTGCTTTCCTGCTATTGTTTGGAATATGGCCGTGAGACAAAGGACCGCTGAGGTCAAGCACTATAAATTACAGATTTCATACAATAGTCCTCCACTAAAATGATTTCAAAGCTTGATCAAAGTAATTCCAAAGAGCCTTTTAAAACCGCTCTACAATACATGGGGGGCAGGAAGTGCTCACTTGGTGCCTTGATTTGTTTCAGTCAGTGTAGCGGGGTTCAATCTTGGTGCCATGCCTACTTTATATAAAAGCCAAATCATTGATAAGGTGAGTGTAGCGTGTACTTCTTGTGTAAGGACAAAGGCTGTCGTTTTTACTTACCCACACCCACTAAACATTTGGGGTCACTTGTACAGAAAAGATACATATAATTGAATTTTTTTACAGGGGCATTACTTGAGCGTACTTATGTCCCCAAAGTATTTGCTAAACCAGATGTACTTCCTATGCTTAGTGGGGATTATTTGGCGTTTTAACAAGGCAACATCTATGTTTCGCTTTCCTTTTCCCTCACTTGTCTTTCTTCTGAGCGGTCTCATGTCTTAGACCAGGCTGATGGGAACTAGGCTCTTGGCAGCAAAGCAGAGAGGCCTCACGTCAGCCGCGTACTCAGTGAAGGAGGATGAAGGTAGCCATGTCAGGCCCAACTGGTGGCCCACGCTACTGGGTCAGATCACCTTCGCTTTTTTAAAGGAAGGTCATTGTGAAAAGCTGGCATGAAATATAACCACGTCAATTAAGTAATAACAGTTGAAGTTCAACATGTAATTGAGGGCCAAACATGAAGCCAGCGACCATTAAACTAAAACGGCCATTAATTCTCCTAGAAACTGCTGTTGCTTAAAGGTATTGCTAGGAAAACTTGCACCGATGCTTGGGGGGGGGGGGCTTTGTTATTTTTCATATCCAACATAAATTCATTCACAAGTAATTTAGTATGTCTGGGTAGACTTCCTGGTTTTTTTCTTTTTTATTAAAATTCTTTCGGAAGGGTTTCAAAATCGAGTCAAAACCCTAACACTTTACAGGAAACCGTAGTTCTTTTTTGAGTTAACTGAAAGACGAACACGACTCGAGTGCACAGTCAGTATCTTAACAGTCAGATTACTTGCTGTTTGTTTAATGTAAGATCTGCAGTTAGATTATTATCTTCAGAAGGCAGAAATCACATCTGTTTGGTTGACTTCTCTATGCTCTGGGTCCTATCAAAATTCCTGGTACAGAGAGCTGTTCAGTGAGTGCTATATGACGAAATGATTGCTAAATTTATATTGAATGTGTCCTCATTTTCATCACACAAATAATTGGAGCTACTTCTCCCTATTTTTTCAGCTAGAAAATAAACATAGTCACAGGAGCATATATGTTGATATTAAAGAATTAATTACTTTAAACTTCTCCGAAAATCTCAGAACAAATTTATGAAGAAGAGTTTTTGAGACGTGCTCAATTTTAAGGGGAATTCCTTATCATTTTGTCACATTTGCGGAAAAGTAGCCCAAGATTTTATCCACCGAATCGCTAAATGAAGAGATCAGAAACTGTACTGTTCTTTTAAAGATAGACTTACCTTTCAATTCTATTTTTCAAAATAATTTCCCTTAGCATCCTATCAGGCACCCAAATCCAGGTTTTTCACACACAGATTTGGGGCTGTTTGGGGGTACTGTCAGGGTCCCTCAAACTGCCGCTTTTCATTGCTTCCTCTTGTAACATCTGGTTAATGGCAAAATGCTTCCAGGCCACGAAAGTGGTTGGCTGGCTCTAGGGAAAGTATCTCTGGTCCTATGTCTGTCGGATCTGACCTTTGAAGAGTTGCAATCCATAGTCTACTCAGTGGGTGTGTCCTTACTAGTCCTTAATTCAGCTGTTTCAGCATGGGAAAGCCAGAGGCTTCTATTTCCTCTTGTGCTGGAAACTTGTAGCACCGTTTCAAGGGCTCGCATGAACATCTGGAGAAATCTGACCCATAGTACAGGTACCAATGAGACCCGCCCATCTTATTCGGTATTCTTGATCTATTTCTAGATCATATAAGGCTATTCAAGACACAAATACTTACCTAGCACTTCTGAAAGCCTATCCCCCAGCATTGTGTAACCCATGGTGATGCATGCCTGTAAAGCCAGCGCTTAGGAGGCAGAGAAATTCAAAGTCATCCTTGGCTAAGAGTCTGAGGCCATCCTGCTATATTCCAATAAATAATTAACTGTTGTTGAACAATAAAACAGTGCAAGGAGTGGCCCCATGGAGGTGAGACCATTGTTTTCACGGAAAACTGAGTTGTTGACTAATTATATTCCTCTCGTTCACTTTGACATGATCCTTGAATGTGTCTTCCAATGGTCAAGGAGAAAAGCAGGAAAGAGGACAGGGTGGATGAAGGAGCTCACACAAAGGAAACACCTTTTCAGCCGGTTCCTTGTAATGTCTTAAGAGACTTGGAAAAAGGGAACCCACCTCATTACCAAGGATAAGAAGTCTGGCTCCTAAACTCAGAATTTTGGAATTCAACGGCACCAGAGGCTTCATTTGCCTGAAGAAACAAGTCAAGAGAGCTCATGTGACCTGTTCAAAGTCACGGGGCTTCTTGATGAAGGACAAAGCCAGCATCTTCCTCTCCTGACCTCTTGTGTTTTGTCTTCTACCGTATAATACTGTGTTTTTGTCGGTTTAGCACAACCTAGACTCACATGTCAAGAGGGAACTTCAGCTGAGGAACTGCCCAGATCAGACCGGCCTGTGACCACGTCTGTAAAGAGAGTGTCTTCACTGATGACTGTGGGCGGCACCATGTCTAGGCTGGTGAAGCTGCATGCAGTGTCTACTAAGACAGACAGCTGAGCATGGGCCGGAGCGTGAGCCAGTGAGCATCACTCCTCCACGGCTTTTGCTTCAGTTCCTGCTGGAGTTTCTGTCCTGACCTTCCTCAGGGATGGATGGTGAACCAGAATTACAAGCCGAAATAAAACCCCTTCCCCCTCACAAGTCGCTTTTGCCCATGGTGTTTACCACAGCAAAGCAAATGGCAACAGGGTCGTCACTTGCTCCGCAGAATTTCCAATAGCTTAAAGTATGTTTCTAATTCACTAACAAAAGGTCCTGTTTTATTTTTAGTAATCACTTTTGAACCTTACCGTGTAGGTCCTGCCCAGATACTGGAATTTCTATAGTAGATAAGAGCTGGGATTCTTTTTTTTTTTTTTTCATATCCACATTTATTTAGACCTTAGTATTCAAAACCTTTAGTGCTCCTCCGCTAACAGCGAGGTTCTTTACATTGGCCTCTGAAAACGGCATGGAAACAACGGAGACAGACTTCCTCTGGCCAACCTACAATTAATTGCTTCTTCCTTACACTGGGGTGGGGGATAAAAACCTCAGGTTGCATTTACCATGTTTTCTTACTCTAAAGATACGATGATATTTAAAATAACTGATCACCCCTAGGAAAGATCAACTCCCTAATCAACATAGAAAGTTTTAGAACTCTGGTCAGGAGAGCCCAGAGGCAAGCAGGCTCTGCAGCAGTCCGGAGTCCCTGCCTCCCTCCTTGCAGGCAGCCTACCTGCTAAAGGCTTCAGGCTTCCTCTGTAAACAGAAATAATACCTATCACGCACGCCTGTTGCGGGGATTAAATAAGATTAGTGTTTAATGCACCATAAATCACATCTGTTCTGAAACTGGCATCACAATAGCTGGGTTACATATTATATAACTATTAATAAATTACCGCTACATAGAAGGATCCATTTCAGGGCCTGGGGAGACAGCTCAGAGGGGAAAGTGCTCGCTGCTGGTACGTGAGGATCTGTGTTTGGAGCCACAGAGCTCACGCAAAAGCTGGTTCAGGTACCTGGGCTGTAACCACAGTACTGTGAGGAGAGGAAGGGTGGTGGCCCACACATCCTGGGACTCTAGCTGCCATGATGCACTGCGCGGTCAAGGAGAGACTCTGCTTCAAAAATGAAGACGGTGGGTGATAAAGCGAGACACCTGGTGTTGATCTATAGCCTCCACATGTGTACAAACAGGTGAGTGTACCATATACACATGTGCACAGACAGCCATGCACCACACACACACACACAGAGGAAGCATATTTCACAAACGATGCGCACCATTTAAAAGCTGTGTTTTCTGTGCTGGCTTAGCAGTCATTGTGGAGTGGAGAGCTTTGCCTTCTGCTTTCCCGAAGCCCGTCCGGAAGAACACCGTTTGCAGGGGGAGATCACCCTCTGAGAGAAGACACATGTTGGCTTGCCTGCTTGCTCAGACAGATGTCCAGTTTACATTCCTGTGCTCCTGAGGAGCGCAGAGCCAGCCAGCCTGTGTTTCTTTTGATAGTGACAGTAACCTTTGCCATAAATACAGCCTCGGCAGCCAGACGGGGCAGGAAGCAGCCGGTACTTACGCAGGTGATTGACAGCCCAAGGCCTGTGCACCACATGCACCCCTAAACATGCATGGGTTTGTCATCATAGAAAACCTTTTGGGGGGGGGAAGAGGGGGGGCTGAAACACCTTCTCAAGGCCATTGCTAATTCAATGAAACAAACGCATTGGTGCTACCTGAATTTAATTTTTAAGAAAAAAGAAAAACGGCAAAACTGAGGGAAGTTGGGGAAATTAGTGGCCTGCTCCTGGATTCTCTCTCTGATGATTGTGACATTATTTGGAATGTTTCGGGGTTTTTGTTTGTTTGAAGACACAACTTTCACTAGCATTCCACTCCCACACATAAACCTCATCAGACGACAGGCAAGCCAACGTTTTTGGATTTTTGTTTTGTGTTTTTTTTTTTAAGGAACATTTCACGAATTTGCGTGTCATCCTTGCACAGCGGCCATGCTAATCTTCTCTGTATCGTTCCAATTTTAGTATATGTGCTGCTGAAGGGAGCACTTTTTTTTCTTTTCTCCCCCCCCCCTCTCTCCCCCCACGACCCCCGACCGCGGCCCCCCTCCCCAAACTCNCCCCCCCCCCCCCCCCCCCCGCAGTTGAAGTAGCATCCGTGTTCCCCTCATAAAACTGTGTGGTGGCGGCAGGGTGTAAATTGGCTTCCCACTGGCTGCTGAAAACACTGGGACAAACCGTGAGTCTCAGAGAGGGTGGTGCCTTGCACCAGGACTTCAGGAGCACCGTCACTGAGCAGTCGGGAGCACGGTCCACTGAGTCAATCTGTACCTCTCCGGGTATGTGGGTGCTCTTCCATCCTCTTCAGAGAGCCTGCCAAATCCAGTCTCACATCATGTAGATTCCAAAGAGACTGGGTGATTTCGCTTTGTCCATTCTAGACTCTGAAAACTGAAAAATATTCCTGAAATATTAAAATGTATGTCCAGCAAGCCACAAAAATTCAATGGTAGGTTATGCAGACTGACCAGCAGTCAACATACAGAAGATGTCTCTCTGTTTTAGGGTTGTTGTATGCGTCCCAGAGAAGAGGAGTGCAAAAATACCAATGAGGGGGCCCACACACATACCTTGCTTCAGTCACAGGGTGACAAATTAGAGGAAAAGTTCTAGGTGGCTTCACTGAGGTCCCTTCCGTCCTGATGTCCCTTTCTCATGCAAATGTTTTGCAGACTGATAAGACCGCCATTTTCCCAGCAGTATCCAGGAGGCTGGAGCAGGAAGCTGGCAAATCAAGGCTAGCCTGAGCTACGCAGTAAGACCCTGTCTTAAACAGAGAAAAGTTTGAAATGGAGAAGGAAAGAAAAAAATTGTCTCTTTTTTACTTTTGCTCACACAAAGTGAAAGCTGAGCAGAACAGTCCTTGGGAATGACTTTGCAATGGGTCCATTTTGCACGGTAGATTGTATAGTATGGGAAGGAGTTAGGTTCGGTATTCAAATTTGAAGTTTTCAGATTCATTTACATTGGAACAAGTTTGGCCTGGTAATTGTTAAAACTGTCCTGAAATTCACTGATCTGATTATTTAATGGGTTGTATGTATTTAATTGTGTGTGTGTGTGTATGTGTGTGTGTACGCACATGCGCGTATGTGTGATGCTGGGAGCTATGCCCTGGGTCTGGTAGGTGGTTTAATAGTGAACTATATCTCCAGCTCTTTGACCTGGTGGTTAGCTAAGCCTCATTTAAGTTTTTGACATCACCAAAGTGTTCACTCCTTCCCTTATAAGCTTGTCTGTGTTTCTAGAAATATGGTGGGGATGGGACTTCTGGGTGCTGTAGGAAGCATAATTCCCCCTAGGCTGGCATTGAAGGCTCTCTAGAAACATCCTGATTGGCTCTCTTCTTCTAGGATGGTTCATGTAGCTTCCTAGAGGACCCATTATGTCAGGTACAGAACAGTAAAGAGGCCCTCAGGACAGGACCCTACAGAGGCAGTTGTCTGTTCCTGCCTGCCTAGAACAGAGAGGACACATGGCAGAGACAAGTTACACAAACTGCCCTCTCCAAGAGTTCTCTCGTTCTTTCTTCTCTCCCTCGGTCTCTCCCAACATCCCCTTTCTCTCCATCCTTTCTAACAGAATGTAGCATTATCCTGGAACTGGAAGATGTTTTACCATTTCATCGTCAGGAGGATGAGCCTAGTACTGAACCCTCAGCACCACTGCACAGGGGTGGGTGAACGCTTCCGCTGATGTCCCAGAAGGTTTTCTTCTCTGATGAAAGCAAGGCCCCCCTGTTCTATGATGCCCACCGTTTCAGTGTTAGGATGGGAAGGTGAGAGGTGCGGTAGCCATCTGTGACTCATGAGGAAAAATCGCCGGAAGTGCTAAGCCAGGTTAGTCTTGCAGTCCCTCACACCTGAGCAAAAAGCAAACCCATCTTTCCCCATGGCTATTCATAGGAATTCTGTTGCTTGCTCCCAGCTGCATTCCCCACTGAAGCAAACATCATGGGAATGACCTGAACAGGGTCCCTGAGAATCTCAATCTGTTCCACGAGAGATATGTGGTCAAAATTTCTAGCCAATTTACTGACTTATCAGACGTGTCTAGAGACACTGACCCTTGACTTAAATTCTTCGAGTACTAAGAAGGAAGCTAATTCTCTTTCAAGAAAAGAAAAACCCTGTAATTTATTAAGTAGCAACCCAGCATTCTTTGATGGTCGGTCAAGGGCCTAAAGCTTCCAGGAATATCATTAACTGTGATGCGGGGTGGGAGAGATGGCTCCGTGGTTCTACGTACTGGCTGCTCTTGCAGATGGTCTAGGTTTGATTCCAAGCACCAACATGGTGGCTCCCAGTCATATGTAACCCCCTTTCTGACGGATCCAATGCTCTCTTCTGACCTCCATAGGCACTTCACTCGGGTGGTACACAGACACATAGGAAGTAAAAAGCACCATACACATAAAATAAAATTAAAAATAATATGCAGCCGGGCGGTGGTGGCACATGCCTTTAATCCCAGCACTCAAGAGGCAGAGGCAGGCGGATCTCTGGGAGTTCGAGGCCAGCCTGGTCTAGAAGAGCTAGTTCCAGGACAGGAACCAAAGCCTCGGAGAAACCCTGTCTCGAAAATAAAAAAAAAAAAAAAAAATTTGTTGGAGAGTAAATTGTCTCGCTAGAGATCTGTGGAAACACATCTCAGTGACAGAGTGTCATTTTGGGTCATCGTTTCTTTTATTCTCCTCCCATCGCCACTTCCATAAGAGAACAGTATTTTCACTGAACTATATGACTGAATATGCAGTCTATTTTCTTTATTTCTAATTTTGATAGTGCATTTTAAATATTACCTTAGTGAGGACTGAGCCAACTGGGATAGGTCAATAATATACCTCTAACTCAAACAGGCAGGATCATCTGTGACAGAGGAGACAAAGCCCAATCCTGGAGTCTAGGAACTTCAGCCCAGACCCTGGAATGCACTGGGAATCTCAGCCCAGACACAGGGTTCCACCTACAGATCCAGCCTTCACAGGTTCCTCCAAGTTTAGCAATTTTCTTTGCTTCCTTAGGACCCAAATGTTCTCCGGTAACTATGGAGATAGTTAGTACCACCCGAGTTTAGTTTGCAAAGATTGAAACATTTGATGCGTCTAAAGCGCTGATGACAGGACCAAATGCAGGCATCCTTGATAAACATAGCTGCCACTTGTACCTCTTTTCCAAATAGAGTCATGGGGACTCATAGATGTTAAGCAATTTGTCTAGTAAGATATTAGACAAGTCAGTTCACTACTTGGGAGGCAGAGACAGGAGGATCTCTGAGTTCTGAGTTCTAGGCCAGCCTGATCTAAAGAGCAAATCCAGAAAAGTCAGGGGTACATAGAGAAACTGTGTATTGAAGAACAGAGAGAGAGAGAGAGAAAGAGAGAGAGAGAGAGAGAGAGAGAGAGAGAGAAGAAAGAAAAGAAAAGAAAAAAAGACAACTTGGTGGCGTTACAGAGTCTGACTGGGTTCTGAAATGATGTTCAGCACATTATAAGCAAATGATATTTGCTATTATTTCAATTTCCTCTACCATGTGAGAGCTTACGGTATTCTCGTTGCCCCCTCCTTTCTCAACATTTGCCACCACCCCACATCTCCTTTCTTTGGTTCAAGGGTCTGCTATTCCCAGGATGAGTGGCCGTGTGCTTTCCTGGGAGAAGAGAGAAAACCCTAGTCTCAGTCGCAACAGTCACCCCACAGACATTCTGAGCTAGCCAATCCCCTTCTTTCCCTACCAGCGACTGGTATGTCGTGCGCATGTCATGCCACTGACACCAGAGAAAATTGAGAGAACATCCGCGACGAGTGGGGAGAGCTTCTGGAAGAAGTTTTCCTTGCTGATCACGAAGGACACAAAGTCCGTTTTCTCCTGGTTGCGGTTGCATCTGGAAAATGTACGAATTGCTGTGCCATCTGGCTACCAGGAGCAGGGGCGACAGCAGAGGAGCCAGCGCTGGCTCAGAGGATTTGAAGGCATTCAAAAGGAATAGCCCGGGCCTCTTATGACATCACTGAGTCCCTGAATCAACCCCCTGAACTCCTTGGCTTCCACACTTCCCACTTCTCAGATAATAAATCCTCTTCACTCTGGAAGGCAGTTGGGTCTGAGTTTTCTGTTATTGGGAGCCAAGAAATACTCTAGCTGATACATCTAGTTATAGAAGATACGTTGCCTCCCACCAGGGTGCAAGCTGAGCTAAATAAGATCCCAGAAAATGAAAGCAGGCTTCCCACTTTTGTTTTCTTACATTATAATGAACCTATGCATTTTACTGATGAAAAACAGTCTAAAAATGGTGGTTAAGAGAAATTGGGTGTATGCTAAATGAGAAATTGTACTATTTCCATGAGTTCTCTGTAAGTCTGAAACTATTAGAAAATTAAAATTTCCTTACATAATAGGGGTTTTAAATGACAGTACACAGAACTAAGAACATGGGAGTTTTAAATGTGCAATTCATTTACATAGTAATATTTTACATGTGAACAAAAAATGAGACAAATCCCTGGCAGAGTTGCTTCAGAGCCGCCCAGCCCCACGAGAGCTCAGGCACGTACTAAAGCCACGAAGGGGAGCAGGAATCACGATGTCCCTTGGGCAGCAAGAAAAAGAGCCATGTAAGAGAGGTGCGGTGACCTGCGGGAGGTCGTGCTCTAATTAGTGGCAAAACCAAGCATAGCCCTGACCTCACATGGAGGCAGCTTGACTTGTTCCTTTCTACCCCCTCCGGACAGGGCAGGCCACATTTGCAAAGACTCCTGGAGAAAGGAATTTTCAGTGTGGTGGAAACCCGCCAGTCTGGTCCCATTCAAATATCTGAGGGGAAGAGTTTGATTTTTTTTAATTAAAAAAAAAACTGGAAAATCAATTTATTGAACAAATAATTATTGATACTCTAAAGATCCACAAACACCAGTGGTAACCAAGGGCAACCTGTAGTACCCTTCATTTCAATGCAAAGTGGAGGTCCTTTCCACACACTGATTATTCTTTTGAAAAACTAGTCTCATGTATTAGAATAACTTTATAACCAATGTGCAAAAGTTATCTCTGCTGATTTTCAGAGTTGCTTATATGTGAAATATTCTTGTTGTGAAAAGAGATCAGTTTGCATTTCTGCACATAAATTCCATGATACGATGAGTATTCTACCTGAGGGGTATGTCTGCAAGCCCAAAGGACAGGTGTCATACTTGAACGCAAAGACTGAGGCAGGAGGATTGCAGCGTCAGAGTCAGGCTGAGCTTACGTGACACTCTTTGAAGAATATGGAAGTCAGATTTTTGTCGCCGCTTGGCTTAATGTCTTCCAGAGGTGCACTTGGGCTCAGAACGGGCTCTGTGTGCATGCCTGGCCAGGCTCTCAGCTTCTGTCCCTCCCTCTCATCCCTATTCATACCCCACCACAAACCACATTGTCAGTTTCAGCCAGGACAGAGTGTGCCTGTCTTCAGCCTTTCCCCTCCACTTTCCCGGACCTGTGACGTCCATCCAGAGATTTAACACAGATGCTTTCCTCTCTTTACGAAGTGGGATTCATAGGGACAGGAAATGCAATGGAGTTTCCCAAAGCCTAGCGGAAGAGGTGTTGCTGTCCACTGGGTTCAGAGTTTTAGTTGGGATGAGAAGAATTCCAGAGCCGGATGAAGATGGAAATGGCACAGCGATGTAGATGTGGACAATGTCGCTGGCCTCTGCTCTTGACAATGGGCAGAATGGTAGAGTTTATGATGTAAGTGATGTGGGAGTGTCATATATCAATCTGTTGATTTCATTGGTTAAGATATAATAAACCAACTGCTTGGCCTCAGCTTGGAACATAGATGGGAGGAGTAAACAGAATAGAATTCTGGGCGGAAGAGGAAGTGAGGTCAGACTCTGCTCTGCTCCCGGAGAGACCCGACAGCTCTGCTGGAGCAGAGATGCCATGCTCAGCTCTCCCAGGCAGCTGCAACCCACGATGGACTTAGGCTAGAATCTTCCCGGTAAGCGCACCTTGGGGTGCTTACACAGATGATTAGAAATGGGCTAAATTAATATGTGAGAATTAGCCTAGAAGAGGCTAGATAGAAATGGGTCAAGCAGTTAAATGAATACAGTTTGTGTGTTGTTATTTCGGGCATGAGCTAGCCAAGCGGCCGGGGTGTTGGGGACGCAACCCCGCCGCCGCTCCTTATTTCAACATGTAAGTTTATTTTACAAAACAAAACGGAAAGGGCAAAGAGCTTTTCCTGCTAAGAAACACTAGCACCTTGGAGTATGTGAGTAGTAGATGTGTGGAAGACCTATCCTAGAGGCAGAACGGGAGGTTTATATATAATCGGGGAGACAAGAAAGAAGAAAGGAAGGTGAAAACAAGATTTAAGGGTGACTTCAAGGGTGGGGGAGATGGCTCAGTAGTTAAGAGCACTGGCTGCTCTTCCAGAGGACTAGGGTTCAACTCCCAGCCCACAACTGTATGTGACTCCACTCTCATGGGATCTGATACCCTCTTGTGGTTTCTGTGGACAGCAGGCACACATGGGACACATGTCACACACAGACAAGCATGTAGATGAAACAGGAGTGATTTTGAAAACTTTATTTTAGCAAGGTGTTAGGTGGTGGTATCATTCACAGAATGAAGACTAGTGATCACAGGAAAGAATAGGTAGACATCTGGGATCTGTGTGGACATGAATATGAGGTATATTAAAAGCCAGAGCCTTGCATGGGTGTCCAACCACAGTCAACTATCGAGGCTGCGTATCCGAAGGAAGGCAGCCCAAGGGAACTGAATCTGAAAATTCCTAAACATACAAAGTCAATGAAGACAGCCTTGGGGAAGGAAAATAGCCTTGGGAATCAGACACAGCTTGGAAGTTTGGATCACATCTTATAATATAAGAAAGCAGACTATCTATGTGCACAAAACATTTAATCTCCCTTTTATAAGCAAGAGAAAGCTGAGCTAAAAGCAGGGGAAAATAGAGTCTTCATGAAGACCGTCCTGAAGAATTCACTGCCTCTCCAACCCTGGCGAGTGGATGTGTGCAAGGGTTCATGGGCTCTACTACCTCTCCCACCTCTTTGGGATTTGATTTTTTTTTTTTAAATTACTGTTCTACTTACGTTAAACTTTCCAACAGCCCCCCCCCCCCCCAATGCAGGACACATAGAGCAGGTTATCTGTCACCTCTGCAATTGGTGTAGCACTGTGCACCTCAAAAGAGCCTTCAACATGTGTGACCGGTGAGGGTGTAGTAGTTTGAATGAGAATGGCCTTCGTGGGATCAAGTGCGTGGTCCCCCATTGGTGGTGCGTGTTCTGGAAGTTCATGAGGTGCAGGCTTGCTGGGGGAACTATGTCACGGGGACAGGCTTTGAGAGCAGATAGGCTTGTAGTAGGCTTTAGCAGGCAAAAACCTTGCCTACCCCTACTTCCAGTTTGTTTTCTCTGTTTTGTACTCTCGTTTGAAGACATGCGTTCCAGCTCTCGGCTTTCTGCTCTGGCCACCGTGCCTGCTGATTACTGCCACGCCTGCTGGCTGTACTGGACCCTTATTCTATTCCAACTGTAAACCCAAATAAACCCTTTTTCCAAAGAGTTGTTTTAGTCACGGTGTTTTATCACAGCAGGGGAAAAGCGACTGAAAGAGGAGGCCCACAAGATTGCTCCAGGTCAGGGAATTCCTTGTTCTGAGGGAAATGGTCAGACAAAACGTGGGCTCCCACTCTTTGACTGTTTCAGGAGCGGCATCTGCCTCTTGCCTACACTGCCTAGAAATAAGAAAGCAGTATATATTATTCTAAGGAAAGGGCAAGTTCGAAGGGCAAATGTCACTTCTTTACTGGAAACTAAAGACGTGTGGCATAATAGGACCTTGAAAGGTTACGCATAAGTTGAGGCTTTATTTAATTAAGAAAGATATTCCTGATTATTATAAAGTCCTGGGTGATAAAATTCCTGTCAGTCAATGCACTTTGGGCCTCCTTGTCAAGGGAAACTCAGAAAAGGTCAGCAGGCCTCGTCACTCACTCTCATTCACTCAAAAAGCCGTCATGAGCACCTGTTGTGTAGGTACCCCCTGCTAAGACGCACCCTGTGGTCTCAAGTGCTCTGCCGGAACTTACAGGGCCTCTGTGCCTCTGGAGCTACACAGGCCAGAAACAAGCCTCCCTGCAAACCAAAATGGATCGAGCCGGCAATCTTTTCAGTACAGCAAGGTTAAGAATGGATTTGTAGGTAAAGACTGCATTATTTGGTACCTGGAAGTTTTCTCCCAGCATGAGGATGATGGTGAGGCCATATGTCACAAGGGCATTGAAATGTCTAGAGAAGGAAGTGGCCTTTTGGTGATGGGAGCAGAATGTGGAGAGCAGGCACTGGAGGTTCGGCACTGGGCAGGGCGTGGAGAGAGCACCAGGGTAATGGGAACACTAGCCATGTGCCAGTCTCTGCTTCAGGAACGACACAGTGGCCTGGCAACTTCATGGCAGTTCATCAAGGCAAGTTTATTCTCGTCTTCCTCTTACACCCTCCAAGAGAAATTATTTTAGGATTTTATGTTCAATTAGTTCTATGTCTTATGTGTATCAGTACATTTCTTTCTTTTTCTTTCTTCTTCTCTCTCTCTCTCTTTTTCCCTTTCTTTCTTTCTTTCTTTCGGTAATCCGAGCTGTCCTGGAACTCACTTTGTAGACCAGGCTGGCCTCAAACTCACCGCAGAGATCCGCCTGTCTCTTCCTCCCGAGTGCTGGGATTAAAGGCGTGCACAACCTGGCTAAGATATTTCTTATTACAAGTTGGAGACTCACTTATATTTCCCTTTAACTGTAAGAAACAAATATACCGGGTCTGCTCTACTCCCCCCAGTCATGCCTTTTACACGGATGCTGGAGGTTTACATGTGTGTCCTACTTACATATCAAGTACTCTTACACACTGAGCCATTTCCCTATGTCCCCGTTTTAAAGCTGTGGTGACCTGAGTGTGAAACGTCCTCTATAGGCTCAGGCTTTTGAAAACTTGGTCCTCAGTTGGTGGCCTTGTTTTGGGGAGGAGCAGCCTTGCTGGAGAAAGTATGTCACTTGGACAGGCTTTGAGAGTTTATATCCTCACCCCACTTCCATTTCTGGACCTGCTTCAGGTTTGCAGATGAGATCCTGCCTCGCTTGCCACAGTGGACTGACTCTTCCTCAGAAACATGGCTCAAAATAAACTCATGGGCTTTGTTGTTGCCGTTGTTGCTTTGTTGTGGTTTTTTGTTTATTTTGGTTTTTGTTTTGATCACAGCAACGAAAAGGTAACTAAGGCAAAGGTGTAGCCCAGACTAGTCTCAAACTTAGAATTCTTTTGCCTCTTGAGCATATCCTACCAGGTTCTCGGTCACAATCTGCTGTTGGTTGATTTTGGAATTCTCCAGGCATGGATGGAGAAAAATGGTTGCAGTTTCATTTTCACCACGAGACATATTTCCTATGAATCAAGGAAGCATTTTATGCCTGACCTATGGACCCAGAGATCCAATTGCTATGTACCCACCCTCCCCCCACCCCCAGGCTACTCTCCCCACCCTCCCCACCCCTGCAAAGAGCCTGGAATTGTCACCACTCTCTTGTGCTAAGAACCCTCAGACAAATAACAGCAAAAGTTGGTGATATTCTCATACACTCAGAGGAAAACCTGAGTAGGAGGTCTCTAGGCTGCAGCCGCCAAAACAAAGCCACTGTCTCTGTGGATGTGTGAGTTTCCAATAAGAGCTGTCACGTGCTCGTTACTGCAAAAGAAATGCCTTTTAGCTGCTTTCTTGCTCCTGATTAAGAAGAAAGCAAAACTGCAGCACAATTCTTAAACAAATTTTAAATGGTATCGTCATTGTTAATGCTTTTATTTTTTTTTTACAGTTTAGTTCATCACTGCAGGCAAATCAGTTTTTCATTCATAAATTCTCTGATTGTCAAAACAATGTACATGATCATTTATCATAATGTAATGTATCTTGGAGAGCAATCATAACAGAAAGAAGACTCTCTCACATAGAGGACAGCCTATTTTGATATATTTTAAAGGCAAACCTTGGTTGGCTAGTCACTAATTTGTTGCTATGAGCAACATGTTATTTTATTTTAGAAACCTTCAAGGTTCTATTTACTCTGCGGTGTTTTTGTCTAAACTCCTAAGCTGCTTCTCGTCTCTCGCTCTCCCTATCTCTCTCCTCTTTGATATTTGAAGTTTTCCACTGAGGACATTTTAAGCATTTTTTTTTTCAAATAAACTTTTCTTTACTTTGAATTTTTAAATGACTCATAATATTCACAAATCATAGCAGAATACATAGATTATAAGAGACAGAATGCCTACTGGTAAACATGACGTGTACTCTGGCTGACTTACCATGAGAGAGGGTAGTTAAGGGTGGGGTCTCAGATTCAAAGGCCATTGTGAAAAAACCCGACAGAGTGGATGACTGAAACTCACACAGCTTTATTGGCTAGCAGGCTCTAGGAGCCAGGAAGTCAAAAACCAAGATGGTAACAAAGTGTTCTTCAAAGGCAGTAGGCAGGGATCTTCAAATACCTCCTCCAGATTCCGATTCCTGGAGGTCCTTGACCTTGTGTGGTTTGCTGACTTCTCCACAACCTTCTCCCTATATACCCAGGTGCCTCTTCTGTCCTTATACACTCCAGGAATATTAATCCAACGTTACTTTTAAAAAATAAATTATTTAATTTTATTTCATGTGCATTAGTGTGAAGCTGTCACTTAGAACCCCTGGAGCAGGAGTTACAGACAGTTGTGAACTGCCATGTGGGTTCTGGGAATAGAACCTGGGTCCTCTGGAAAACCAGCCAGTGCTCTTAGCCACTGAGCCATCTGTCTAACCCTAATTCAATATTAACTTCACTTGATATATGTCACCTGTGAAGACACTGCCCCACAGGGAATCTTTGCCTTTCTCACCAAGAGCAGCATAGAGCATAGACTCAGTCAGTCCCAGAGTGCAGGCTCCTGTGGTTTCTGCTCAGCATGGGAGGCCAATAGAGGGCCAGCCTGTCGGTCACTGAGCCAAACCACCATCCACATGGTCAACTTTGCACAGTGCTAGGGCAGGGAAAGGGAAGGATGTCTCTGCCAGGAGACCCCGAGGGGAGCCCCCAGCAAAGAAAAGGGCATTTCCCCTATCTAAAGGAACCAGTTAGACAAGGAGAGTGGAGCTGGTGCTGCCAAAAAATGAAAGAATTCTACATTTCTATTTTTGCAACTATTTACAAATCATGTGTGACAACCTCTCCCCCGCTCCCGCCCCCCCCCAAAAAAAAGAGAAAAAGAAAGAAAAACGAAAAAGAAAAGAAAAGAATCGAGGGACTTCACCGCAGCTTGCGCACATGCAAAGCAAAACCACCTGACTGTAGGGTAAGGCAAGCCACGCCTCTAATCACAGCGCTTGGCAGGGCCGAGGCAGCCAGATCTCTATGAGTTTAAGACCAGCCTACAGAGCTAGTACCAAGACAATCAGGGCTACTCAGAGAAACGGTGTCTCATAAAAAGGAGAAAAAAAAGACAAAGAAGCTGATGTGTTAATTCTAAAATTCACAAGGAGATACAAAGGATCAAGGGTTTTCAGAACAATGTTGGAAATGAGAACGCGGAGACTAATCTCGCGATTTAAAGACAGTGTAGGAACTCCAGTAGGCACAGTGGGATGCTGGCCAGCAGTAAGCAAACTACCCATGGAGTCAACTGACCCTTGACAGACGCTGAAGTAACCTCAAGGCAGAAAATATGGTGTCGGAATAATATGTATTAGACAGAGATCCCTAACTCCCCCACCCCCTCACCACACACACACACACACACACACACACACACACACGCACGCACGCACGCACACACACACACACACACAAACACCCCTTGTGTGAAAGCTAACTCAGAAAGGATGGGATCTAAACACGAAAGATAAATCATAAAATGTCTTTTTAAGTCAAAGTGAAAACTGTTTGATCTTGGGAAGATGTCTTCGGTATCTTTCGAAACAAAAAGCATATGTCCTAAGATGATAAATTGGACATCATCAAAATTTAACTTCCTGCTCCTTGAAAGACACGTTAAGAAAATGAAAAAGGAAGTCGTCGTCTAGGAGAAAATGTGGCAAACATATCTGACAAAGACCTATGTGCAGGGATTATTTTTAAATTCCTGTAACTCAATTATAAGAAGGCAAGGCATCTAATCTTAGAAACTAAGCAAAAGCTGTAGAAACTCCACAAAAGGAAAATTGTATGAAATATTATTAGGCCTGAGGAATATGCAAATTAAACCCACCATTAGCATCGCTAACATTTGAAAAGTCTGGTAATACAAAGGTTTGGTCTGAATTCTGAATACAGGACAAGGAGAATTCTCATAGATTGCTGATAGGAAAGTAAAAACTCGCATAATCCTTTCGATAGAGTTTAGCAACTTCTTAAAATGTTAAATATACATTTATTCTGCTACTCAGAGATCCTACCTTTGGGTATTTACCTAAGAGAATAGAAACCGGTGTCACACGTATGTGATGCATTTGTAAAGGAACTTTTCATAGCGAAAACCTGGAAGCAGTTCAAATGTTCCACATCAGATGAATAGAGAAACACCGTGGTGCCCGGGGGTTGGTGGTGGTGCACACCTTCAATCCCAGCACTTGGGAAGCAGAGGTGGGTGGATCTCTGTGAGTTCAAGGCCAGCCTGGTCTACAGAGCGAGTTCCAGGACAGCTAGGACTACACAGAAAAAACCCTGTCTTGAGAAGGGGGCAGGAGAGAGACATTGTGACATATCCATAAAATAGAACGCTATTTAGCATTATAAAAGAACATTCTGTTGGTAATTCCACATTGCGAGTAAATCTCCGCAATGAAATGCTTAGTGAAAACCCCCAACATCCAATTCAATAAGACACTAAAAAGGTCTACCTAGCGTTTGAGGAAAGGGCCCTAGCAATGGTTACCCGAGCCTTGCAGGGGTAGGGAAACTGGGGATGAAGGCTATAGAAGCATGATGAAAATACTTTGCTTTGATTGTACTGGTGATAATAAAAAAATAGAGATTGATAGATAGACCATGATTAACTAGACAACACTCTTAAAATGGATTCATTTTAATTGTGTGTGAACGAATGCATTTCAGGAGTGTTGTTCTATTAATTAGAATCAATACATACCATGCAATCACTCTCTGTAATTAACTGTGTGTAAAGGACACTTCCTTCAAGTTGATGTTTTCCCAACACTGTTAATTCATGGCAATACTCCCATGCAAGGAAGGAAGAGGTCGCTCCTTCAGTTCCTTGTGGAACCTATCTCTTAGGCCAGTGTGCTACTGGCCAATGTGACTTCTACATTTGAAATACTTTTAAGAATATCGCTTTTTACCCTAGCTAGCTCAAAAGGAGAATCATCACGCAGATAGCGTAAGCAAGTTACTCAAACAACTTACCTGGACCCAAACGTCATGCAATCCAGTGAACAACTGTCCAGCTAGCACCTCCATTCGGAAGCCAGGGAGCTTCCCCTAGACTTTGGCGTTTCCACTATCAATTACAGTTTTACTTACTTATCTACCGCACAGAAAGAAAACAAAAAATAAACAAATGAGAAAAAAAGAAAAAGAAAAAGCAGAACAGACGATAAAGGACTTGGAGTCAGAGAAGAGAAATCAGCTTTCTCTCTTCTCGCAGTTCCATGACTCACGTCCTTCTGCCGCCCCCCATCCCATCCTTTCTCATCACCTGACGCCTCATGCACTCTCACGTGAGGCCCTCAACCTATGTAAAAGCGTGTAAGTCAAGGCGGCGTGCTATAGGATTTATAAAAGAGACCAATAGGCGATTATTGAAATCTCTGATGCAAATGTTATGTAGAAACTGTATTAGATTTAACACAGATTACAGCGGACTTTGTATTTGTCATTAAGTGGTAACACTTATTAACAACACTACACTAAGGTGAGTTTTGAGGCATGCTATGTCCAAGGGTTCACTACATACAGTAGCACAAACGAAGTGCCTTAAAGCAACAGTACGATGCTCTCTCAGTTCTGAAAGGGGGTTTTGGCAGGGCCCTGCCCCCCACTAAAAGTTTCAGGAAATATTTTCTCCTGAATCCTGGTAGCTACAGTTTTTGGATTTCCTTGCTTTGAAACAGCCTCACTGTAACCTCTGCCTTTGTTCTCGTGACCTCCATCCTGCCTGAGTCCAACTTCACCTGGCCATCACCTCTTAACGACATCACTCACACAGAAGTAGGGCCTGCCCTCTTTCACCGTGACCTCATCTTAACTAATTGTATCTGTGATGACTCTTTCCAGATCAGGTGGGGTAGCAGGGATGAGGACATCAGCGTCTCTTTTCAAAGGAATTGGTGATACAATTTAAACCATGGCAGAGGTAAACAATGTTGAACCCACGCCTTATTTTATAGTACAAGAGAATCCAAGGCCAACCCTTACTGAACAAAAGGAGGGTTATGAATCCATGTCTCCATTAGTTTAGTCAGCCATTTCTCTGTTCATTAATTTACAGAATACCTGTGTGTTCTAACCTGGACAATTAGGCTCCAAAGATGAAATTGTTGTTGTTGTTTTCTTTTTTTTTTTTTTAAAAAATCTGGTTAGCTCTTTTCTGTAAGGTTCTGCCATCTGCAGGGTTTTTTTTTATTTATTTATTGTATATATAGTGTTCTGGGCACCAGATCTCATTACAGATGGGTGGGAGCCATCATGTGCTTTCTGGGAATTGAACTCAGGACCTTCGGAACAGTAGTTAGTGCTCTTAACCTCTGAGCCATCTCTCCAGCCCTGTTGTTGTTGTTTTCAAGACAAGGTTTCTCTGTAGCTTTAGGTGCCTGTCCTGGAACTCGCTCTTGTAGACCAGGCTGGCCTCAAACTCACAGAGATCCACCTGCCTCTGCCTCCCCAGTGCTGGGATTAATAGCGTGCACTACCACCGCCCGGCTCCAAAGATGAATTTTTAAAAAGCCAGCTGCTGTAGAACTTGGCCTCAAAAAAGGAAGAGAAGTAGCAAACACTAAAACACCCCCTGGCCATCATACAAATGTTTTCAAAGTTCAAAGGTGGCAGAGAAGAAAAAGCAAAGATGTCCAACTATTTCTAGAAGGTAGAGGTGGCATTCAAGATAGGGCCTCCAGAAGGGGCACTGTCTCTGGAGAAAAGACAGGGTTAGAATAGACAACTTGACTGAAGACCTGAAGGTCTAAGAGGGAAACCAGAACTGGGGGAAAGAGATCTCGACAATTACTTCACAGCATGAAGTACGGAGAAGAGTAGGGAAATGCCATGTAAAGATTCAGAGTCTTCACTTAAGCTTCTCTTTCGTGCACACAAATAGGTTTCAGTCTGCTTTACAGGAACAGAGACTCTATATTGTGTTGAAATTGGAGCGGTGGGGCTGCATCCCCAGCACCCCAGCCGCCTGCTAGCTTATGCCCGAAATAACAATACACAAACTGTATTCATTTAAAGATTGCTTGACCCATTTCTATCTAGCCTCCTCTAGGCTAATTCTCACATATTAATTTAGCCCATTTCTAATAATGTGGGTAAGCACCCCAAAGTGCGCTTACCAGGAAGATTCTAGCCTACGTCCATCCTGGGTCGGAGTTGCCTGGGAGAGCAGAGCCTGGCGTCTCTGCTCCAGAGAGCAGAGCTGTCGAGTCTGTCTGAGGAGTCTTACCTCACTTCCTCTTCCTCCTGTTTACTCCTCCCACCTATGTTTTAACCTATCAGGGCAAGCAGTTTCTTTATTTAATTAACCAATGAAATCAACAGATTGATATATGACACTCCCACATCAATATTGAACTGGAAATTAAATGATTGATAAAACGGTACAGACGACTAAGTAGGCGCCGAGGTCTCAGCTAAGACTCAAAGTGAAGCTGTGTGCTTTGGTCACTTGATATAACACATATTTGGCTGGAAGACCCCCCCCCTTCTAGCTCCCCCAACACTTTTTATCTTTATCTGTTTTTTAAAGTTGTACATGTATGTGTGTGTGTGTGCGTGTGTAAGTGGGGCTGCACACTCCTGTTCACACATGCAGAGGGCAGAGGACAATGACAGGTGTCCTGCTTTATTACTCTTCCTTATTCTTTTCAGACAGGGTACCACTAACCTTCAGCCTCCACTAAGCTAAACTCAATGCTGGGAGAAAGAAGGAGGAGTCACCAGACACCATGTAGCCGCCAGAGGAAAGACACAAGCTGCCTGCTGAACCTTGCCAGTAAGCCATAGCCACGTGGCAATACACAGATTAAGAGAAATGGGTTAATTTAAGATGTGAGCTAGTCAGAAATACACTTAAGCTATTGGTCAAACAGTATTTCAAATAATACGGTTTCTGTGTGATTATTTCGGGAGTCTGGGCTGCCGGGAAACGCACAAGTGGCCTCCCTATAACATCCCCCTTTCCTATCCCTTCCACCAATAAAAAATTCTTCAGGTGTGAGCTCTATCACAGGATGACTTTCTCCTGTGTGCCTGCAGTATTTTTTTTTAAATTATAACAGTTAGTATATAGAATAATGGGTTTTATTATGAAATTTTCATTTGTATATATTTTGTAGTTTGCTCATTTTTTTTACACATCCCCATGGCCTCTCTTGTTTCCCACACACCTGTCCACTCTTGCGGAGCCTTTTCTTTCCCAAAGCAGCACCCCCACTAGATTCTTTATATAACAGAAGACACTCAATATTTGCATTTGTTTTGCTCACAGATTTTAACTGGTCAGAACAGAATGAAAATTCATCCCCATACAACAGTCATTGTGTCTAGGGGTAAACTAAGGCAGCTTTTCCTGATGACTCTTCTGAGAGAGAGGCAATGGTTGGTACCCATGGAGCTAGGGAGCCCCTGGGATGAGTGTGGAGATGAAAGTGGGGATCAAGGATGCTAGAGCATCTGGGCATGGCCATCCAGACTCAGGAATCATTTCTCTCCCCTGCCGATGTTCTTCAGAGACATTCATGGTTGGGTCGACTCTACCACGGGAATTCCATTAGCAACGCAAAGCACGTATCTCTTAAAAAAGTCCGAAAATTGGAGCTTGTCAGTGCTAGAAACGCCCAGATAGAGTGAGCAGCTAAATCCCGCTTTTCCAAAGCAGCTCCAGCTAAGTGTAAACCTCCATTGCCAGGGGAAATTGTACGTGGAGGTCAGAGTGCTGTACCTTGTAGCCCTATGTCCACATGTAAAATTACCTGGGTCCCCCAACCAACAGGGTTGTTCTTGACTGTGAAGGAGAAGGCTTGCTGAGCTCAGCTCTGAGCTCATGGCTTTTAGAAGAAAAAGAAAGAGCAAGAGAGAACTCAGTCATGACATAAACTTAGATAGATGATAGATAAATAGATAGATGATAGATAGATAGATAGATAGATAGATAGATAGATAGATAGATAGATGATACTCATCATATATCTATGTATCCTTTCATGAAAAATAAGATAAAGTATTAGGTTCTTCCTGTTGCTGACTGAGAGGAAGAACGTGTACGCAGTGACTTAAAGGCTTGAGTGTCTCCGTTCCTCTGTTTTCACTTACAGCCTTCAGCCTCACACGGAATCCGTGTGTGGACTTGGCTGACCCACAGCATTTTAAGAGCCATCCAAGGGAATTCATTAACCACTGTTTCACTTCTAAAGCACATCCTGATGGGATCTGCCCAAAATTCCCCAGAAGCCACCACATCCAAATCTTTTTTTCTTTTTCAAGACTTGTTTATTGCCGGGCTGTGGTGGCGCACGCCTTTAATCCCAGCACTCGGGAGGCAGAGACAGGCAGATCTCTGTGAGTTTGAGGCCAGCCTGGTCTACAAGAGCTAGTTCCAGGACGGGCACCAAAGCTACAGAGAAACCCTGTCACAAAAACAAAACAACAACAACAAAAAAGACTTGTTTATTCTAAGTTCATTGGTGTTTTGACTGTATGTCTGTGTGAGGGTGTCAGAAGATTCCCCAAAGGTGAAGTCACAGACAGCTGTGGGCTACCAAGTGGGTGCTGGGAATTGGACCCTGGTCCTCTGGAAAAGCAGTCAATGCTCTTAACTGCTAAGGCTCTCTCCAGCCCCAAAAGGTTTTTTTGCTTGTTTGTTTGTTTTTATTTGTTTTTCGAGACAGAGTTTCTCTGTAGTTTTGGGGCCTGTCCTGGAACTTGGTCTGTAGACCAGGCAGGCCTTGAACTAATAGAGGTCTCCTGTCTCTGCCTCCCAAGTGCTGGGATTAAAGGCACGTGCCACCAAGGCCTGACAAATTCAAGTCCTTCTCAGTTTTATTTACATTCTCTTTGGAACTCTCTGGTTCAGAGTAGAGTCAGAAACAAGGTAACTTCTGGCATCTCTATACCTTTTGATGATAAAGTAGTTTTTCATGGGGCCAGAGAGATGACTCAGTGGATTAAGAGCATTGACTGCTCTTTCAGAGGACCTAGGCTCAACTCCCAGCACCACATGACAGCTAACAGCTAACTGTCTGTAACTCCAAGATCTGACACCCTCACACAGACATACATGCAGGCAAAATATCAATGCCCATAAATTTTTTTAAAAAGTAGTTTTCATATTATTCTATAGTTTTTCTCAGCCTTATGATATGGTGCTCTGAAATACATATGTCTTTGTTTACCTTGGTTTTGCATTTCGCAATTAAAACACACTCAAGCCATCTCTACGCAGCAATCTTTAGGCTGTGGGAACGCTGGTTTTTAATATCCCCATCATGAACATTAAAATGTAAGGTGGCTTTATCAATAATGGGCTTTGATGTCAACAAAATGTTTAAAATAATGTTGGTGCTCGGTGGCCTCTGAGCTTATTCTCTCGCTTCTTTTGCAAAGTGAAGCTACTGCATTAACAAATAACACAGCGTGGAAAATCCGCTCCCAAGGACAGCAGTGCAAATGCCATGCCTTGCTTTCAGGTTTGGTCGATTTTTATCTTGAGTATCATAGTTCCAAAGATTAACCAGCCATTTGCTTTGTAAGCTTGAGCACACAGCTCACAGTGGAGCAGCAATCGGCGTTTGCGGTTCCTGCATAAAGTGCTCTTCAGGGTAGCTCCACAGTCATTAAGACACAGAGTTAGTTTTGTGAATGGCATCGGTGAGCAATCTTTCCGATGTAAAGAAAGCCGTAGGAATAAACTTTAAGTCAAAGGCAAGTTCTTCTGGTCCCCCATCCACAATGTTTATCCCAGTGGGATATGATACAGTCTGTGCAATTGCTATGCTCCATGATAATTATAAAGAGCAATAACATGTGGTATGAATAGAACGTGTAACAAAGACCAGCAGTAGATGGTAAAAGAAACCACTGGTTATGTCAAAACTAATAACTTATTTACTCAGGCAGAGTCAGTGAGTTAAGCGGTCAGATGAGCCCCCGTGTTTAAGCCTCGCTAATAGTACACATGGCTTTTCTGGTTCATCATTTTCAGCAGTTCCTTCAGAACCATTTTAAGGATTATGTCCGATTGACTAGGTTTCATTAATGGCTTATGTGAGAACATATGTTCATATCTTGGAAGGAGGGTCTAAGACAGTCATGTGAGCAACTGTATTTGCCTATTTGCAGTCTCCAGGAATAGGTAGGGTGTTCTAAGACGCCTTGTCACAAACAGCATTCAACCGCCGAAGAAAACAGCATCCTTCTTTTGTAGAAATGGAAGCAGCTGTGCCATGTGACACCTGAGGCATCTTTAAGACATTAAGGATCGCGGTGTGCTTTGAGGGGCTGGCACGTCTCACATAGATCTCCGCATTTTACTTTGATCTAGTATGCAGATCTTTTCTTCCTATTGGAACCTTTAGATTTTTATTTATAAATACACGGGGGGGGGGGAGATCCGTTTCAGACATATGCAGCCACTAAATCAAGTTCGGTAGTTGAAACAATCCGCGGTCATGTCACGAACTGAGCATCCTCCTTGATTAGAATGCTATTTATTGCCACCAGCTGCACTACTTAGCTAAGAAAGTTCTTGACACTAGCGATTGCTTTTCAGCCCCATTGCTTCCGGCTGTTCACAGGGGCTTCTATTTCCACATGAAGCCATCCCTCTCAAAACTCTTCTGCTCCGCAGAGTCTTCCTGTCACAGTGATGGTGGAGTGTGGTGGGGGAGGGGACCGCAACCCCTCTTGTGTTCTATGATCTCCGGGCTGTAAATCTCCGTGGCTTTGAGATGTGTTGTCTAATAGCACAGGGCCTGCAAGCTGTCAAATGCATACGGGGAATCTACCCAACATACAGTAATGGATTTTTGAATATTAAGATGTGAATTTAGCCTGTGATCAAAGGATTTTTCAGAGGCACCGCTTGTGTCTCAGGAAAGAAGCATAGGCTACTTGAGTGGTAGGCTGGGCTCCATTTTATTACATTTTATATCAGGGGAAACTAGACAAAGGTAATTACTCTTCTGTTAAAGGCTATTATTACACGTGCATGAACAGTTAAGGCTGCTGTTATTTTCTCTGCTGCCTGTGCCGATGGCATCCGGACCATCCAAGCAGGAAAGGTATAGAAATAGGGGTCTCAGCTCATTTCCCATTGCACAGTAAGTCCACTTTGAAAGGTAATCTTCCAAACCACGAATGTGCGCACCAACACACCAGCGAGTTCCATTAGCCGTTGACAGGATCCGTGTCCGTATCTTGAGTATGCCAGTGTGAACGCTGGCTCCTGGGCGCTTTTTTTTTTTTTAATACTTCCACACATAATTGGGCTCCCAGAGCCCATGGAGTGAGCAGCCACAGTCAGTGACAGGAGGAGACATCTCTCCGTTAACATGGAAACAGAATTTCCTTGTTCTCCTCCTGAAAAGAAATTCCCTCTAGGTCAAGGTTGAGGCTTTGTGCAGCGTGAGGAGGGCGGGACTATGTGGAAGATACCTTAACCTGTGATCTTGGAGTGCTCTCTTGAAGCGGTGTCAGGCCCTCCCGCCTTCAAAAGCAGCAAATTTCTTCCCTTGACTAAACAAGAGGACAAGCAGAAAATTGATTTCTAGACATTTCCTTGGAGATAAAGATGGGAAATTAGAGCCTCAATGCTCCTTGTCCAATCAGAATCTCGGACGAAGACAAGACATTGAGAGTTCTGCGCAGCCCAGCAACAACAGCTGTTAAGCCCTTGAGATAAAGTCATTGTGTCCCTTCTCAGAGGGCACTTCCAGTTCAGCCGGGGACCGAGTTTAAACAATGTATACAGTTCGGACCTGATGGACAGCGGCTTTCAGCTGGGCTTCACCAACCACTCGGCAGGCAACGGTGTTATCTGCGTCATGGTAGGGCAGAAACCAAAGGACGATATTGTCACATCTGATTTCCCTGCTGTCTCCTGCTGGCTGGGAGGAGCGGACAGGGATGCCTAGTGCTAACTTTACGTTGTGTTGTTTCCAATTATTTTTTTAATTTAAAAAAATGCATCTTTTGTTTGTGTTTGTGTGTGACATGTGTAATGGTGCTTGTGGAGACCAGAAGAGGGTATAAGATCCCCTGGAACGGGAGCTCCAGATGGCTGTGAGCTACCTAATAGGGGTGCTGGGAGCCGAACAGGTCCTCTGCGAGAACAGCAAGTGCTCTAAAACACAGAACCATCTCTCCATCCCTGTTGTTTCCCTTTGAAGCAACAGCCGTCATCTTCCTGACTGAATCGGAAGATGAAGAATAACACAAACACATTCACGCTGTGTGTGGAAAAGGGAAGAAGTTGAATTAGGAAGGCTTAGGTGTCCACAGACCCTTACTGCTCCCTGTGCACTCTGTGGGGAATAGGATAAAGGGCAGATGAGGGCACTGTCCCCCAAATGGCACCTTCCTCTGCCTGCCACCTGCCCGCAGACAGACACCCCTGGTAATCACTACTGTGATAGCTGGTGTTAACTGCCAACCTGGCAGAATTTAGCACCACCCACGAGATGATAATCTGGGCATGCCCCTGAATGTGTGTGGCAGAGAGGCAGGTATCTTGATTTGAGTTGGGAAGACCTGTCCACTGTGGGTAGCACCATCCCTTAGCTGGGATACTGAATTGTCTAAGTGGAGAAAGTGAGCCAAGCCACAGTATGCATTCGTCACCTCTGCTTCTTGGTTGTAAATGTGACATGACCAGCTTCTTTAGGTTCTTACGGTCAGCTGGACTTCCTTCTCTGCTGCTTAGGGAACATCAATTGAGGATCTTAGCAATAAACACTTTTGGTAGAAAAATATACAAGTAAAAGTATGTTCAAGGAGAGGGAGAGATGGCTCAGTGGTTAACAGCATGTGGTTAACATCCAGTGGTTCACAGCTGCCAGTAACTCCAGCTGTGGGGATCTAATCCCCCCTTGGACTCCATGGACTTTTGCACTCACACACCCCCCCACACACATACACACATATACAGACATATGCACATAACTCAAAAGCAAATGAATATTTTTAAAAGTTTATTCAAATAAAAAGGTGAATCTGTTTTGGTTTTCTGGCAGTGGTTTGAATTCCATTCTGTGATACCCACCTAATAGGTATTTCCTAAGTGCCTCCCAAAGGCCAGGCACTAAACTGGCTGCTAAACAACTCTAAATTCTCCATCTCTAATATATTCTCCTTAACTGTAATTGTGATCTACAACAGCATTTTGAGGCACCTATTAAACCAATTACAGGACAATCCACCGTCACTGGCTACGTCATGAGATGGACACTTTTCACTAAGGTCTACGCAATACAATCTGTATAGCGTTTCCTAACTGTCTGTGTGATGTTGTGGTTTTCTCCAGAAACATTGTAAAACCCCCTCCTCTCTGAAATTCACGACTGAGTTTGGTTTAGTGATGAGAGTAACAAATTTGGAATTACCTAATAGCTATGAGTTCTCCTATTTTTATCAAAGGAAAAAAATTATTGAATGGCTAAATCTAACATTCAATTCTGGGAAAAGCAATCCTTTGAGTAAATCAATTAATTGATACCCCAGTGTTCTGCCAGGATTTCTCTATTCATCATATCGGATCAGCACAAATATCACTGGATCAGAGTAGTAATAACCATTCATCCCAAACGAACCCAAGAGAATGGAATAGCTCGAACCACAAGATTTTATCTTGGCTGCAGGGAAGTAAAATGAGCGCTTTAAGTATCTACCCGAAACAAAATTCTACAATTCCACGGAACTGAGTCCACATACAACCCATACTCTGGGAGTCTGGCTTTGTTATTTAGTAGCTCTGTGGCTTAAGGACATTACTACTTGACAATACCTTACCTGTAAAGTGACAAGAACCACTTGCCACATGGAACTGTCCTGAAAAAGAAAGATGTTTTTTTTTTTTTTTGTGCTAAGCACTTAACAAATATTAGCTGTGCTTAGTGGAGGAAAAAAATGAAATGAGCATGTGTGTGCGCGCGTGCGCGCGCGCGGGTGTAAGAGATTGTTGATCTCTCTTGTGTTGTCGCAACATCAAGTGAAGTTTCTTTTTTTTTTCCCACTTCTGCCGTGTCTTGACGCACTGACTACCTTGCTCGCCTGCTTAGACGAATCTCTTCTTCCTAAACATTATCCTCTTCTTGCCTTACACTGCTTATTAAGACCAAACACCCACACCCTCCGCACGCAGCGCACTCCTCAAATCCTCTTCCCCACAGAACCTGACTTGTATAAGTAAGATGATAAATCTCTTTCCCCTTCATTTTCAATGAGCTACTTATACAACACAAACACTGAGCACACCAAAGCTTGTAAGTCAATGTTTACATTACATCCCGGCCAATGTTTTTTTGCAATGTGCACCACTGAAAATGTCGGCTTCCTGCCAGGAAGGAGCTTTGCCTGTGTGATTTGTTCTCTAGATACATACATGACCATAGCTGGGGTGGGGGAAAAGAAGCAGTGTCTTTAGAATATTTTGGGCTCTGCAACATCCAAAAGGTGAAGGGTGGGGGAGAAGAAAGGAAGAGGGGAATCCCTGAGGAAGAGAAACAGCCTGGGAGGTGTTTCCTCCAATCAAAAGGAACAGGACTCAAACAAGTCAGCCTGACAGTTGTATATGCAAAGAAGGCTTTCTCTTGGTAAGGAAAAAAAAAAAAGCCTTTACTCAAAATCTTCCTACCCATTTCTCCTTAAGGGAAAGATAGCTAATAATTATTGAGATGATTTTCGTCTTTCTTAGGGAGATTAAATAAAAATAAAGCAAGCTTTACCAATCACATTTACTTGTTTGAAATGGGTTGAAAAGGGAAGAGTTAGATGTGTGATGTCTGTTTCTATATTTTCTAATAAAGGGAGTGGTAAATGAATCCAGATCAACAAGCATCTCACCACACTGATTCCAGAGTCACATTTGCCTCTGTGGTTTTCTGAGAACTGGATTCTCAATCAAAGCCATGAAGGACAGAAAGCAGAAAAACTGAACTGAGAGCAAGGGCAAGGAGGCTGAAGAGGGACGGAGCACAGGTCGCAGAGCTGAAAGAGAAGAGGAAGGAAGGTGGACTGCCTCGTTTGTGGGAGGCTCTCATCCCTTCAAGGGCAAGAAAAGACATTTGTTTCACAGTGAATCCCTTTAAAACAAAACCATATTTGGACAGCAGGAAGTTCAAAGGGATTTCTATTAGAATTATTTTAGAAAGTGAAGTTGAAACTACGAAAGCAAATGCATTTATTTTATAAGAAGCTAAGTCAGTTTTATGATTCAATGCAACTTTTCCCAAAATCAGAAAAAAGGAACCAAGCCTTGCTCTTGTTGCTGCCGTAATTTCCCCAACAAAATTATGAGGCGGAACATGCACTAGTTTCTTCATGTTTTACTTCCGCAGCTCAGCACTGTCTCTTGGGAACTATTTGAAGTTTGTTTCATAGGTGTTTTTAGGGACTCACTGAGCCTTTGACACAGGTATTCTCTACTTAGCCCCAGCTCCTCAGCTCTGTTTGTTATCCCTATGCAAAGAACAATGAGTAAAATGTGAATTTTATGGTGCACCAACACATTGTTTTTGTGGAACCACACATTGTTTCTCAGGAAACCTATATTATAGTGTATCACACTCTCAACTTTTCTTTTTCTTTCTTTTTTTTTTTTAGGTTTTTTGTTTGTTTGTTTGTTTTTGTTTTTTTTTTGTTTGTTTGTTTGTTTTTTAGTTTTTCAAGGCAGGGTTTCTCTGTGGCTTTGGAGCCTGTCCTGGAACTAGCTCTTGTAGACCAGGCTGGCCTCAGACTCACAGAGATCCACCTGACTCAGCCCCTTAAGTGCTGGGATTCCAGGCGTGTGCCACCATTGCCCGGCTCACACTGTCAACTTTTAAACAGTATTCAATGGTCAGTAAAAGATGGACAAATATTGGCATGAACTGATTTGAGCTTTCTGCTATTTCATGAAGGAAAGGATTAATTAGTGGGCTTAGTTTGTTTTTGTTTCTGTTTTTGCTCTATTGGGTTTCTCCAAGTAATGACCATTTTTCCTTAGATTGTCTCCTACCTTTACAGCTTGGATACAGCTAATTGGCTAGTGAGGTCCTCGTGCATAAATGAGATGGGTCCTGATAGTTTTCCCCCATCCTAGGATTGGTTGCTGGTTATCTTGAGAAGCAAGAATCTCAAATAAAATCCAAAGTGAGTCCTATTAGATTTTACCCAAACAAATATTTCTGTAAGAAGGTAACTTATTGTATTGGGGAATTATCTATTATATATTCAAAAATTAATTTCTAACAGGGAATAATGCTGAAAGCTAAGGGATTAAGCTCGTGTATGAATCTAGGTTACAAAAGTCATGAATTACCAGTTATAGATGGCTGGGTATAAAAGTTGCTGGTGCCTGGAGGAATAAATGGTTTAAACCAACCATCTATGGCTCTTTTTCCCCAGTAGAAGTTATAGTATATAAGTTAAGAGCAGAGAAATGAGAAGCTCACATACACCATCAAAGCCATACCAGAAAGTTCTTACACAGAAGGAACCTGCGATTCTTCTACAGTGTCTGCTGCAGTACAAGCAGGAGCTCCGCATTTTGTTCCTTACCTGACCTTATTGGAGCCAACCCTCTACAAAAGGGACAGAAGAATGTTCTTCTCTTCAACTGAACTCTCTTGACTTTCAGACTATAAAATCCACACGTTTTAATATACACACCTGAGTGATTAAAGTGCTCGTGGCTGCTACATGGAAGCTTGGGAAAGTAGAACATTTGTAAGCAAGTGTAAATCAATTAGCATTACAATAAAATATAGGCTATAATTCAAATTTTCAGGCTAAATGGAACATGTCAAGCAGAATTTGCAAAAGTAAGTTCCCCTACTTAAAACAATCCCACTTTAAAGAGAGACAGAGAGAGAGAGAGAGAGAGAGAGAGAGAGAGAGAGAGAGAGAGAGAGAGAGAGGAATAGAAAATAAAAAACCAATAACAGGAAACAGTGTCCCTTACTTGTAACCCTAGCACTTTGGGAAACTGTGTCAGGGGTGTTATAAGTTCAAGACCAGACTGAACTAAGTAGCAAGACCCTGTATTATGAATAGATAGATAGATGACAGATAGAGTGATATATGATTAGATAGAAAGATAGATGATAGATAGATAAATAGATAATTAGATAGAAATGTAGATATCAGGTAGATAATAGACGAATAAATACATAAATGAAAGAATAAATGAATTCAATCGGACACACTATATCTTTAACTTCACAAACTAAGCACAGACTCAAAGGGAACATTTCCAAGATTTTTGCTTCCATCCCTCTTCATCTATGAAGCAAGGAGAAGTTCTCTTTCCAAAGCCAGGGCTGCCATATCCCTTTCCATCGTGGAGTCTTGACTCGAGTTTCTAGCCTCAGAACCTGAAACGAGAGGCAATATGGTCAATTTGTGTAATCAGCCAATGCAGCAACCAGTCAAGGCTGAAGGGAAATCATCGTGGGAAGCTTATTATGCCCAATTTAAAATAACAAGCCAAATGAACCATCGGGTTGAGGAGCAGAAAGCATCATTTCTCGCTGCCAGTCTAAAGGAAACTGCTCGGCCGGGCTAAGCAATTGTCAGAAATAGACAGAAAGAGCGACCTAGTTAGCACATTAACTCGACTTTTTAGAGTTCGACACAAGACAAGATTCGGAGTAAAATTCAAGGATTCTATTAGAAAAAAACGTGGCCAGTCTCTAAGCAGGCTGACTCAGAGCAGTGCATAAGTATTGTACCGGATCTGCCTAGATGCCCTGAGGACCAAACTCATATCCGAATTCCATTTCCTGAAGCATTTGTAAGTCAACTTGAAACGAAGATGTGCTTTTCCCTTTACACACTATGCAAACCTTCCTAAAGGGTTGTTATTACACTGAATAGTCTTTCTGACAAACCATGGGAAGATATAGTTCTTAGCACAATGCAGTTACAAGGGATTCCCTCAAATAGGCTGCAACATACAGACCACCCGTGCGCGAGGCACTAGCCATGGCCGAAGCAAGGAACTATCCGAAAGGGCTAGCACAATCCAGCAGGTGCTCGCCTAGGGAAGAATCACAGTCACTCCTGCAGCAGCAGTGATGGAGGGAAAACGCAGATGAAGATGGATTTCCCAGGGATTCGCCTCACTGACCCTAGGCTAAGGGTTCCCACCTAAGAAACTGGCAAAGCAAGCTCTAACTAGAACAACCTGGAGAAAGAAACAGTGTCTCAAAAAAAATGGCCACAACTAAGGTGCCCAAAAGCAAATCAGTAGCTGCTTGGGTACAAAAGGTAAGGAGAGGAAGAAAGGATTGCCATGGTGAATGAAGCCTTTTAGGAGTGATGAATACATTTGTAACTTGACTATGATGGTTTGGCTGGTGGAGACCTATATATTTAAACTTGTCACTCTGTGGCTTGTCTTAATGTGCAGTTTATATTATGTCAAGTGTATTGAAATACAACAAAAACTAAGAGCTAGGTAAGTAGGAGCTGGAGAGGTGGCTCAGCAGTTAAGAGCACTGACTGCTCTTCCAGAGAACCTGTGTTCAATTTCCAGCATCCATATGGCAGCTCACAACTGTCTGTAACTACAGTTCCAAAGGACCCAACACCCTCGCACAGACATAAAGGCAGGCAAAATGCCTATGCTGATAAAAAAATGTTTTATATATACATATATATGTATATATATATATATATTAAAAAGCTAGGTAAGTAGAAAACAAAAATAAAAGGCATAGGGTAGTGTGCCAGGTAGAGGCTCCTGTTTGAGACTCTGACAAACCAATTATCAACCCCCCACTCTGCTTTCTCCTCACCCCATCTTCTAAGAACCATGATTCATCTATAGATTTTACTGTTTTTAGATCCATTATGTAAGTGGAATCAGGCAGCGTTTGTTCTTCTGTGACTGGCTGCTCACTTAGCATACTGTGGGAACACAAAGTAACGCAGCTGTGAAGGGAAACATTATGGAGTTGCCTCCAGAACTTTAAAATAGAGTGAGCACAGTCTCATTTCTGGGCCCACATTCTGAGGAACTGAGATCAGGGTCTGCACTCCCGTCTTCACTGCAGACTTATTCTCTGTCCTAATTCCTTTCCTATTGCTGGGATGAGACACTTGGGCCACGGCCAGCATCCAGGAGGGATCATCCTGAGGGAGCGTTTATGGCCATCATGGAGAATGGCAGCAGGCAGGCAGCGTGGCCCTGGGGCAGCAGGTGATAGCTTACGTGTTGAGACAACAGTCATGAAGCAGAAGGCAAGAGACCTAACCGGGAACACTGTGGGCCTTTGAAACTTTAAAACCCTCTCTCAGGGGCATACCTTCTTCAACAAGGCCACACCCCATAATCCTTCCTAAGGAGTTCCACCAACTGGGGACCAAGCACCCAAATAGGAGCCTATGGGGGCCATTCTCATTCACACTATCACATTTGCAGCTGTCAAGATGCTGAAGCAACCTACGTGTCTATCAACAGCAGAGTGAATAAATTAAACTGGTACATGCATGCAGTGATTCAGATAGAAAAGGAAAGAAAATGATGTCATGTGAGAGAACACGGATGAACCTTTAGAACCTTGAGAAGGTTACATGTGCCATGGAACGCAGCTACCATTCTCTCTATATATCTAACATCTACCTTTTCTGCTCTCTCATATATGATATGTACTTGTCTTAGTGTCTTTTTTTTTTTTTTCTGTTACTGTGATAAAAACTTTGACCAAAGCAACTTGGATAGGAAAGGTTTGGCTTACAGGTTACACCCCACCATCAAAGAAAGTTAAAACAGGAACTCAAGACAGGAACTAGAGCAGGGACCGCAGATGAATGATGCCTTCTGGGTCACTGCCACCACTTGCTCAGCTTGCTTTCTTAAATCATCAATCTAGAAAATGTTCTGCTGGGCAATGGTGGTTCACACCTTTAATCCCATTACTTAAGCAGATGCAGGCGGATCTCTACGAGTTCAAGGCCAACCTGGTCTACAGAGTGAGTCTCTAAAGCTACACAGAGAAACCCTTTCTTTTTTTTTTTTCAAATGACAAATAGAAGAACAACATTTGCCTGAGTCTAGGGTAGAGGCGGAGAATGAATGAAAACAAATGTGACAAGATCGCTGTAGACTTGACTAGCGACAGCTGCAGGAATGTCTACATTTGCCAAAAATGATTATGCTATACATAAAAAATGGTTTTTGTTTGTTTTTGATTTCTGTTTGGTTTTTCAAAGCAGGGTTTCTCTGTGTAGCACTGGATGTCCAGATACTTGCTCTGTATACGAAGCTGGCCTCGAACTGAGAGATCTTCCTGTCTCTGCCTCCCAAATGCTGGGATTAAATGTGTGCAATACCATTGCCTGGCTGGTGTGTTTTATTATATGCAAACTGTACCCCAATAAGATTGACTCTATTGTAAATGTTATAGGAACACAAATATAAGAAAACTGAAAATAATTTACTGTACATGTAGAATCTCACTGAGAAAACGATAAGATATTATTGAAGATGTACCTAAACAGATTGACAGTATACTATGTTCATAGATAAGCAGAGTCAACATCATAAAACATCATTACCCTTCAGGTAAGTCAAAAACTCAAAGAGTAGGTCTAGGGACTACTCAATGGTAGGACACTTGTCTAACACACATGAAGTCCTTGATTCAGTTCTCCAGAGCTGAAGACAAAAAGATCAAAGTGAGAATTGGGGGAAGCCAGAGAGTTTCTCATGCATCATGATTATGAAGGCGTATGGGAGAGCCTGGAGATGATGTCACCACTGAGCACCAGAGGCAGGAAAGTGCCAGTACTCCATCATAAAAAAAAAAAAAAATTCATGCATGTTTGTGTTCCTCTTTTATAAATTTAAATATTTTAAATTGTCTTACAAAGTAAGGTTTACATTTGGGATTTTCACAGATTTTTCACTTTGGTATTCCTTTTCCTGGGGAAGGGATTCCCTATATTACTCAGCTTCTCTAGCAATCAAACCTCAGCCAAAACAGTAGCTAGAACTGTGCCGACTGAACCTACATGGGCTTTATTGAGAAAGAAAACAATTTGATTTTGTTTTGAAAGAAAGCAGCTGCAGAGGCTTTACCTATAAACTGTCTTACTGTCCACCAGCTACTTACTAAGCTAGTCTAACATGTAAACCATTTACAAGACAGGGTGTTGTTGGGGAGGCCTTGTTATCTATTTCCTTCTCGTTGTTTGTATTCTTGTGCTGGGCATTGAACCCAGGGTGCTGCAAAGACTAGGGAAGGGCTGCACTTCCCAAGGTATCTTTTCTTAGCACCAGTCAGTTTAACTCCTAATTGCTGTTACCAGAGTTTGACAAAGCCTAATCATTTACCTGATTGGACACTTGAAAGAAAATTCTTAACTAAAAACCAGCTTTATAGAAGAAAAGGCTAGAACAAATGTCATAAAATCTTACCAGTGTAGACTAGTGTCAAGAATACTATTTAGTAGTTCTCTTTTATTTTTTCTTCTTTAAATTATGGTTAGAATGAGGAAAGTCAACAGGTAAATAGAGAAGAGAGAGCCCTGGTGTGATGTCTTGAGTTCCATACTCATTACTTTGCCCTACCTCGTCTCTTAGGCTGAAAGTCATATCTGCCTTCTACTGGTCACAGGATAAGGCTACGCCTGTGGTATGACTCCCTGAAGATGTCTTCTAGACTGAGTTTTAATATGCTTACTAGAGAGACAATGGCATTTGGAAAATTCTTCTCTCTTCCCAAACAGTGCCTGGATTTCAGTGTTGAAGAGCCTCGCTCTGAAACTCGATGTTGAATAGTGATCTCTTTTTTCCAGGTAACCATCAGCTCTCCACCTCTCTACACAGGATTATTCTGGCTAGAACTTGAGGCAGATCTTATTATACACATAGATCTGTCTTTGGGGATTAACCCAGTTAAACCAAAGGAAGTGCATTATTATGTATATATGCAATTGTATATTCAACTTATTGAACTAGTTACTACATCACCAATAATCATATGCCCTTCTCAGTAAAAATAATAATAATAAATGCACCTATTGGTGGGAAACAAATTTCCGAGAGGCTGGACATTTTCCTCCTATTGAACAGGGATTATCTAATGGTACTATAAAACTGTTGGGCCAGATTGAGACAGCAATGAGAATAGACTTCCTATTAGTGTGGAGAGAACAAACAAACTGTATTTTCTTCACCCGTGTCAGTTTTATTCTGTCATACTCTTAGAAAAAAAAATCTAAACATGATTGTTTGGAGAGACTAGATAAAACAAATCCGCAAAATGAGTTGGTTTTGGGTAGCCGAACAAGAGCGTTCTCTTTGGAATTGCAATCAATTCCAGAATTAGAGTGTGCGATCGCTGAGAATTTTTCACTGGAGGATAAGGAAAGAGAACCAGTAATTTTATATGCGTCATTAGCCCAAGTTACAGTGAAGGCTGAGAACATAAAAATAGAAACAGAAATTAGATAAATTAGCAGATTCTAAAAAGGTATCTATGCTATTAAACAACAACAATAACAGCAGAACAAGGGATTTGGGGAGATGAGCTCTTTAAACAGGAACAATCTGTCTCGGAGATGAGCACAGGGCTCAGGGTGACCATGTGAGGGATATGACGTAGACTTCAAACTACTACCCACAGCAATGGTTCCCATGCTTTCTATGGTATACAATGTAGTGTAATATAGTGAGGAGAGCAACAACTACATCTGAAGGTATTTTGACAGACGCATTGTCCTAGCATGGTAGGCTGGGCTGGTGGGAGAGGGTTTCTCGGAAGAAGTACAGGTCTGGAACAGCCTTGAAGGAAGTAAAATGGACACAGAGAGACATGAAGTCCAGATAGTAGATTTTTGTAGGCGAGGCATGAGGAATGTGTAGAAAGCAAAAAGATGGGCAAAGGGAATGATGTTGATGACGGGATAATAAGAGCAGCACCTGCCCAGAGGGGAGGGGCCGGTCTAGGCATTCCACAGAGGTCAGTTCATGTATGCTTCCCCAAAGCCCTGGGAAGTGGCTTCTGGCCTTATTTACAGGTAAGAAAACAGAAGCTCAGAGACGTCATAAACCTCAACTCCAGTCATAAGAGTCTGGATTCCAGCACCAGTTTATTGGGGGGTGGCGGGGGGAGCGGACATGCATGCTCTGTTCTTAACCTGTAACTGTTCTCAAAATTAAAAAAAGAATTGAAATATTTAGGGAAGAAGTAGTTTGGATCTGAAAGGTAAGGACTCGCGAAAAATAGTTGGCGGCGTCACGCTCAAACGTAGGAGCAGTTCCATTATTTTCTGTGGGAACAAGGGAGCACGGAAAATTCCCTTTGACCTCCTAAGCTAATGAAGAACGACATCCCTTTAGGAGTCTGTACAGCAGACAGAGCACGCATATGCATGAAGACATATGTACAAGCATATTTCTCGCAGTGTTTGTGTTCATAAAAGACAGGAGATCACTTGAAATGTTTAGCGATAGAAGCCCAATTACATACATTACACTTCAGCCTTGCAGCTGATCACCTCCTCCCAACGAATGGAGGAAGATCGTATGTCCCGATACATTGAACAATCTCCAACATACATTGTCTTTTAAACCTTTGTGTTCGGGTGTTTTGCTCACATATGCTCCTGTGCTCCACACACTTGCAGTGTCTGCATAAAGTGTTGGGTGCCCGGGACTGGAGTTGCAGGTGGTTGTGAGCCCTCACGCAAACTCTGTTCTGTAACCACACTCCGTAACCACACTCCTGTTCTGTAGCCGAGCAGCCAGTGCTCTTAGCTGCTCAGCCATCTCTCCAGCCCCCACTATACATTGTTAATGGGAAAAAGCCAGGAACAGGGGATCCGGGAAATGGCTCCGCAGGTAAAGGAGCTTGCTGCCAGGACTGATGACCTGAGTCATGTGTACCACGGGATTAAAGGGAGGAACTGACTCTCATAAGATGTTCTCTGGCCTCCGCATACATGCTGCGGCATGAAAGCACACGCGCGAGTGCGCGCGCACACACACACACACATCATAAAACAAGGAATGCAATTTTATAAAAAAGTAATGTTCTATAGTGCTTCGACTTTGAATGTGCTTTCTGTTTTCTCTTAGTACGATTTTAGTGTTAAAATAAATGCTAGTGATAGAGAAACAAATGCTCAAATATACATGTAAGGATAGAGAAAGGGAGTATATTGAAAGTGGTCCGTTTAAAATGCCAACAAGGACTGCCAAGCAGAAGCGATGCCCCTGAGATTAGGTTTTGAAAGAGATCATCAATTCACGGCATATTTTTGATTGGTCGGATGTCTCACCATGCCAGCGTATTACTCACTAAAAGCCAATAAAAGAAAATAACTCAGATTTGGTCGTGGGGGTACATGCCTTTAATTCCAGCAATAAGCAAAGACAGGAGGAGCCCTGAGCTTAAGGCAAGCCTGGTCTATAAAGTGAGTTCCAGGATAGCCAGGGTGATACAGAGAAACCCTGTCTAGAAAAAAACAAAACAAAACAAAACAAAAAAAAAAAAAAAAACAAAAAGGAAAGAAAGAAAAAAACCCTCAAAAACCTCAAATTTCACCTCCATGAATATGTGTAGAACAATGGTCTTTATTATTGTTTTGTTTTGTTTCCATTAGAGACTTGGTCTCACTTTGGTGCCGAGGTTGTCCTAAAACTCATATGTATCAACAGGGATGCAGTTTGTGCGCCAGCACAACTGGCCTGGATCTCCATCGACTGAGCATAAAGATCCTTTAGGAGCCACCACACACAACAGCAGGATGTCTTCCAACGCTGGCTTGTAGGATCTGACAGTTACCACCCATGGGCATATCTTCTGTGCTCAGAAATTCCTGCCTATTGAGTTGTTAGAATTTTAGGTTTAAATTACAGATACAGCTCACAGCTCAGTCACACTTTTTCTTTGGACTAAGTAGCAACCATTTGGGCAGATGTAAGCTTGGGTCACACCAGGCCACAGGAAGAGAAACCGTACTGTCCAGACTTCAACGTCACCATCCCATCTCGAATCAACGTTTTTGCAAAATGACAAATGCAAATATGAACTTGCCTGGACTTTTGATGGGGGGAGGGGCTACAGCGTTGCAAAGACTCAAAGACTTCAAACTCAAATGGCCACTTCAAATTGAAATTGAAAAGTGTCTTGAAGCATAGTCATTTGATAATAATTTGCTTCTAAATAAACAGCAGGCTTGTGTTTAATGTGGTTCCCCATCCTTAGCATGTGACTCAACAATGTGGTAAATGAAAAACCAAAGAGTTCACAGAGATCATCCCCAAATTCCTTCCAGTCCACAGCTCTGCCTGCTTGAGGGCTGTCCGTGCAAGCTCGTTGCTAGTGAGAGGTCCAAGTGAGAGGAGCTGGGCTTCAGCAAATAATGTACTCTATACTTCAGGATGCTTAACTCCTGCAACCTCCCTCTTTCTCCTGTCTCCCAGGGACCACTAGCTACCCTACTATCAGGAAGAATGGCCCTGTGACAACGCACCCACAGCTCACTCTCCACCAAATTGTAGCCTCAGACAAACTAATGACATTTCAGAAAAAAATCTAATTAAAACCAAGAGGTCAGAAAGACAAATACAGTTCATGTATAACCTCCAAGCTACCTGGTGACTTTTCTTGGCTTGTAAAATTTGTTATTTTATTTCTTTTGAGATGCTGCTACTGCATTTTCTTACAGTCTTGCAGCAAAGCAATTCTTACTACATAGATCAGTCCCCCTGTGAGGACGCTGCCTTAATTCATTTGTAAGCTATGCCATAGAATGTTGAGCTGGACCCTCCAGCTTCCCACACATACCACATACCAGCCCAGATTTTACTACTAGCAGACTGCCAGTTAAATCTGCTGTTCACCAAAAAATATTTCACAAAACACTCCAAACTAAAATCCTTGAATATTAAATAGGAAGACAGATTGAAAAAAAAAACAAATTAAAGTAAATAGACAATTTCATAGTTAAACTCCTTGACAACTTGAATTAACCTAACTCTTCCAGTTAAGTTGACGAACTAGCAGAGAGGGCTTTGCTGGGTATGGTGGCACACACCTTTAGTCCTTGCACTTGGGAAGTAGAGGCAAGAAGATCTCTGTGAGTTGGAGGCCAGCCTGGTCTACACAGAGGATCTTTGAGTTTATAGCTTTGTCTATATAGCTTCTACAGGATGAGTTCCAAATTCGAAACTATGAGAAACTGTGTCAAAATAAGTAATAAATCATATACTTTTTAAAATACATAAAAAACTGTAATTGCTTCATTTCTTTAAAGTAACTAGAAAAAAAATTTTTGAGACAGGGTTTCTCTATGTTCTCTGACTGTCCTGGAACTTGCTTCAAAGACCCGGTTGACCTTGAACTCAGAGATCTGCTTGCCTCTGTCTCCTGAGTGCTGAAACTAAAGGTGTGTGCCACCATGGTCTGGCTGTTAACTTGAATTTTTAATCAATAGTAAATTCCAGTAGCCATTTATTAGGTATTGTGTGTGTGTGTGTGTGTGTGTGTGTGTGTGTGTGTGTGTGTGAAGGCAGCAGGTAGGCATCGATATTCTCTTCTATTGCTCTCCACTTAGTTTTTTGAGACAGGGTCTCTCACCGAACCTGCTTTCAGCTGCACTGACTGGCCAAAGGGCCTCTGGGATTTGCCTGACTGCCTCCTTCCTCCTCCATTGAGATTATTGACTCACACCTTCCTAGCATAGGTGGTGGAAATCCTTACATGTGTGCAGCAAGTGCTTGGTCGTCTTTCTGGCCCCCAGATTAGTTACTTTCTGTGTTAGTTCCAATCTTCTCTGCATTGTTCTAGTATAGGATTTTCTAACCATCTAGACAATAGGGTTATACTTTGTTAAAGATGGCATTCTTGGTGCTGGAGAGATGGGCCAGCTGTTAGCACCTGCTACTCTAGAAGAAAACCTAAGTCCTGCTTCCTGTATCCACATTAGGTTTCCACACAGTCTGTGACTACAGTACCACGAGATTAACATATTCTTCTGGCTTCCAGTGCCACTGTACACAAGCACGCACATTCTTACACACACACACACATGCACACACGCACACTAAGGGGAAGATAGTATACTTTGTTCCCCACTTCTCTAATGGCAAAGGTTTTCACCGAGGCAATACACCACACATCTGAAGTTACCGCTTTAGAAAGGCTGCCTCTCTCTAAACCCTTCTCAATCACTTTTATGGCAAGGAAGATGCCAGGAGACTTTTTCTTGCCAGCGTAGG
Source organism: Alexandromys fortis (assembly GCF_014885135.2). Lineage (NCBI taxonomy): Eukaryota > Metazoa > Chordata > Mammalia > Rodentia > Cricetidae > Alexandromys > Alexandromys fortis. The sequence continues at coordinate 22,927,122 of NW_026067902.1, read as the reverse complement.
TGCTGTTTTGAGTCTTTATCTGGCAGCTTGCCTACAGTGGAAGGGTTGGGCTCGGGATGCATCTTTCAGGCTCTCTTCTTGCCAATTACCACCATTCAAACACCCTCATTATCAGTAGTATCTTCAACTCTGGGCTCCACCTCCTCCTTATTCCACTTCCAGAAGCACGACTCCTAAAATTGATGCCTCTATTAACTGTGACACCCAGCCAACCACTTGTCAGACTGACTATAGTTGGAAACATAATTATTTCTTTAAAGACAAAAAGTAAAGAACACCAAAAATTGAAAGTCTTGTGTACAAAAAAAAAAAAGAAAACATCATATTTTCTTGCTATATTTTTTTAATCAATGTACTACAAAGGAGTCCAAGTTTCTCGAAGGAAAATGGATTGGTTTGGTGTTAGGTTCCCCATTTTACTGCCACAGTGTTCCAGGAGTCTCATTTTGCTGCATAGCCTTGAAGCTCACGTTTCTACCTAAATCACTCTTAGAAACATCCAATGGCTTTCTTTTTCGACAAAATTTTCTTTTCCAGTTCTTCACATCTTTTCAAATAAAAAACACAAGATGGCTCTTGGTTAGATAATATATTGCTGCAGCATTGTAAAACTTAAGTACATTAGTATTGGCCTTCTGATTTCAACAGGATCCAAGAGAGCCAGGAAGTGGATGACTGGTTATGGCAGGGAATGAAGAATAGGAAGTTAAAAGTTGTTCTCAAAGATCAGAAATTTGTGGGAGGCCTGTAGGAGAACGGGCATTTCGGGTGCGTGGAGGAAAGATGTGTCAACTAAGAAAACATTGTCCCGGGATGAAATGCGACACTGGACTGATGAGCCGGCTCAGTGGTTAAGAGCACTTGCTGCTTTTGTAGAGGACCCAGGTTCTATTCCTAGTACACAAATCATGGCTCCCAACTATCTGTAACTCTAGTTCCAGGGAAACCAGCATCCTCTTCTAGATTCCAAGGGCAGCAGGTATTCACATGGTGCACATACATCCATGCATGCACACAAACAAAGCACTCATAAGCATAAAATAAATAAATGTAAAATGTTTTAATTGATGAAAAAGACATTGCTTTCCATATGTCTGGTTTTCTTTTAATATTTGTATTATGCAATCTGATTTAATGTGAATGCTATAGATGGAAATAATTTGACGTTAAATAGGAGGGAGAAGATGACATTTAGATTGTTGCGGGCTGGATACGTAGCTGAGAGGTAGAGCACTGGCTTAGCATATACAAGTCCGCAGGTTTAATACTGAACACTAGAAAGAAAGTAAAATAAATATGCAGATAAATCAGGATATTCTTGGTTTCATAATTTGGGGAGTTAGCAATATTTTATGGCACCTTTAAAAATCTTTTGTTAGTATTAATTGTACATATCAACACACATGCACATCCATGCTCATCAGACTCAGCCTCCCTTGTTCGTCTTCCCGCGCCCCTGCAGCCCCTACTCGGCTTTCACCTCCGCATCTTCTAGCTTCCGCACATGAGAGAGAGCATGTGACACTTGTTTTTCTGTGGCTGGCTCGCTTCACTAGTTCTGTCCCTATTGCCGCAAATGACAAGATTTTCACTTTTCTTCGTGGCTGACTGATATTCCGATGTACTCGTATACCACATTTTCTTTCTCCATCCATCCTGCTGGGCATTTAAGCCGACTCCATGTGTTAGCTATTGTTGGTAGTGCTATAATGAACACGAGTGGACAGGTGACTTTGGTGTGCTGACCTCACCTTTCTTTTGAATCTCCAAGAGTGCAACTCATGGATCAAACAGCACATCCATTTTTAGCTTTCTTGGGAACCTCCCACATGTAATTCTGCTCACCAGTTTTTCCCTCAGTGGTGCAGAAGTGTTTCTCTTTGTACCCTTTCTTGCCGGTGTTTGCTGTATTTTGATTTTTGCTTTACTTTGTTATGTTTTTACAATATAAGTACTGAAGCGAGATGAAACATTGGTGCAGCATGGTTTACAATTCCCTGCTGCCTAATTAATGGTCCTGAGTATTTTTTTTACATATTTATTGGTTATTTGTATTTCCTCTTCTGACTTGTCTGTTCAGACCACTTGTCTATTTTTAAGTTGGATTGTGGTTTTTTTTTTTTCTTTTTGTTGCATTGTTTTAGTTCCCTCTGGGTTACCTTTTCATTGTTATGAGAAAAGTATTTGACATAACAACTTAAGGGAAGACTGGTTATGTGCATAGTTTTGAAAGTTAAAGTCCGGAGCTGGAGAGATGGCTCAGTGGTTAAGAGCACTGACTGCTCTTCCAGAGGTCCGGAGTTCAATTCACAGCAACCACATGGTGGCTCACAGCCATCTATAATGAGACCTGGTGCCCCCTTCTGGCATGCGGGCACACATGGAAGGAATGCTGTACACATAATAAATAAATAAATAAATATTTAAAAAAAAAAAGTTAAAGTCCATGGAGGGCAATGCGTTGATCAGCCTATCATGGTGTAACAGACAGGAAGAAGAGAAAGACAGAGAGAGGACCTGGACAAGTTAACCAGCAAAGACTTTGACCTGGTGACCCACCCAGACCACACCTCCTAGTTTCCACTGCTGAGTTTCCACTGCTGAGTATTAAGACCTGAACACAGGTACCTGTGGGAGCTTCTTATTCAAACCATAGGAAGATATGTTCTAGGGCTGAATGGACAGTTCAGTCATAAAGTTCTTGCTGCAAATGCTCCAGGATCTGATGTTGATTCCCACAGCTTGCACAGAAAGCCAAGTGTAGTGGTGTGCACTTGGAAACCCACAGGTAGAAAGATCAGAGAGACAGGACGACCTCTGAGCTCAGTGACTGGCCAGTCTAGCCTTCTCGGTGAATTCCAGGCTGTGAGAGATTCTGTCTCAAAAAAAGTGGGAGGGAGGGAGAAAAGAAGAGAGGAGAGGAAAAGAGAGGGAAAGGGAGGAGAGATGAGAGAGGGAAGCAAGGTAGACAATTGCTAAAGAACAGCCCCCAAATGATCTTCTGCCCTCTACACGCGTACATACACACCTGTACACATGGACAAACACACACACACACAGTACACTTTTCCACATATGCAGGCACAGACATTCTACTTTCTGGATAGCTGTACACATGGACAAACACACACACACACAGTACACTTTTCCACATATGCAGGCACAGACATTCTACTTTCTGGATAGCTGTACACATGGACAAACACACACACACACACACAATACACTTTTCCACATATGCAGGCACAGACATTCTGCTTTCTGGATAGCTGTTATTTGCCAGGTGAATTTCCCCTGCTCTGCAAGTTGTGTTTATTCTGCCTTTGTTGATCATTTCCTGTGCTGCACATAAACCTTTTAGCTTGACGTGATCCCATTTGTTTCCCTGTTTGCATTTGTGTCTTAAAAACACTATTGGGCTTTCCAGTGCTTTGAGATGTGTCCCCTGTGTTTTCTTCTAGGACTTTTTATCATTTCAGATTTTCCAGTTAGGTCTTTGATCCACTTTGAGCTGATTTGGTGACAATAAGAGACAGAGGTCATTTTCTCATGTCTTTTAAAGATATAGTCTATCGTAGGGAGAATACTAGAGGGAAAGTGTGTGATATATTAAATGTTCTAACAATGCGTTCATGTGTATGTAAAGAAGCACGTTTTATGAGCCAAAGGCAGAAACAGTATATTTCCATTGTCCTTGGCATGATCAGGGAAAGATTCGAGAAATAGGATCATCAAAGTTGACCCCTGGATTTGATCCAGCATCACAGCAGGGCATTCCTGCTTTAGATAATAGATGAACAAGTCGCTGGGGAAGGGAAGTGTTGTATGTCACTGGCCTGTGCTGTTGTCCAGGGGAACAATGAGTGACATGGAATATCTTAAGACATCTTGGATTTGACCTTGTGAATGCAAAGTTCTAAAGGATTAACTAAGACACTTGACAGAGCTCATTTATTTACACAAGCATGTCTTAATGGAATAACCATCCATTAACATTCCATCTACATCCTGACATGAGGCTCGTCACCTCATCCCCATATGGTCCATCCTGTTTCTTTTGCATCTGACTGATGACTCCGCCTTTCTTCTTCCCAGAGTTCTCTCTCTGGGAAGTCCTGAAAGTCCCATCTATACCTCCTGCCTAGCTATTGGCTGTTCAGCTTTTTATTACACCAATCACAGCAGTACATCTTCACACTGTATGCAAATATAACACAACATTTCTTGTTGTGATAAGGCCGCTTGTTAGTTCCTGGCTGCTTAGCCCTGAAATAATCACACAGAAACTGTATTACTTAAAACACTGCTTGGCCCATTAGCTCTAGCTTCTTATTGGCTAACTCTTACATCTTAATTTAACCCTTTCTACTAATCTGTATATTGCCATGAGGCTGTGGCTTACTGGCTAAAGTCCAGCATCTGTGTCCAGTGGGGCTACATGGCTTCTCTCTGACTCTGCCCTTTTTTCTCCCAGCATTCAGTTTATTTTTTCCCACCCAGCTAAGTTCTGCCTTGCTAAAGGTCCAAAGCAGTTTCTTTATTCATTAATGGTAATCATAGCACACAGAGGGAAGTCCCACATCAACTTCCCCCTTTTGTCTAAATAAAAAGGAAAGGTTTTAACTCTAATACAGTAAGATTATATATAATAAGAACAATTATCATGTAAGAATTGCATTCACAATGTTCAGTCCATTTTATTTGACAGATTTGGAAAAATTACTCTTTTATCTATTTTATCTTGGTGAATCCAAATTTTATATGTAAACCATTTTCTATCATAACCTGTATTAACATCCTAAAATTATCTTTTTTTAACCTTAAAGCATTTTCTTAAATAAATGACTTAAGCTTGTATGTTTTTAACCTTATAAACATTTTATCTTTTATATAAGTTTCTTTTTTGAATTTGGTAACTAGGAAAACTAGAACTATCTAGTTGTCAACCTCATCAAAGACCCAAGAAGGTTTACCTAAGTAAACAGGAAGTACAGAGTAAACAAGTTATAAAACTATAGAAATGACAGGGACAGTTAGCTACCTGGACAGTCACCCAAGTCTCCTCTGCAACTTTGGGACATCCATCTTCAGTCTACAGGCCTAGAATATCTGACAGACTTTTCTGTGAATCAGGAATTTTGAAGGACTGTGCTATCTTGTCTTGACAAAGTTTAGCAGATGCCTTCCTTTTTATACTGCTTATTCAATTTGGACAACATGCTGTCAGTAGTCAAGGGGAGGGAAGTTTCTTGCCTAGTGAATAACTTTACCAAATGAAGGCAAACTCCATATGGAGTTTCTTCAATGCCCATCATCCTTTTCTAAAGTAAATTGATGCTGCTAGGAGCAAATGTGTCTCACTATCATAAAAAGCCTTATGTTACTGAGACATCTATAAGTCTCTGAAGTGTTTGAAGATTGTTTAATCTATATAAAATATATCTCTGTTTGACCTTGAAAACATACCTAATATGGACACAAATTTGATTTTTATAGGTAACTATCTTCTAACTTGTATTTCTTAATTATGCATTATATTTTTAGATGAGCTGCATAGGTACAATCCCTTGGACAAAAGTAGAAACAAATATACAGTATGTCAAAGCAAAAATAAACTTAAGTTGGTATCAGTATAAAAAGAAATCCATACCAGGGGCTGGTGAAATGGCTCAGTGGTTAAGAGCACTGCTTGCTCTTCTAGAGGTCCTGAGTTCAATTCCCAGCAACCATATGGTGGCTCCCAACTATCTGTAGTGAGATCTGGATCTGGTGCCCTCTTCTGGCCTGCTGGCACCAGAACACTGTATGCCTAATAAATAAATCAATCTTTGGCCAGGCAGTGGTGGTGCACACCTTTAATCCCAGTAACTGGGAAGCAGAGGCAGGAGGATCTCTGTGAGTTGGAGGCTAATCTGGTCAGCAAGATCTAGTTCCAGGATAGGCTCCAAAGCTACAGAGAAACTCTGTCTCGAAAAACCAAAAAAAAAAAAAAAAAAAAAAAAAAAAAAAAAAAAAAAAAAAAAAAAAAAAAAAAAAAAAATCTATACCAATGTAAAATATTTGCAATTAATAGTTATTTGTTAGTTTAAAAGTAGGTTCAGGGGCTGGAGAGATGGCTCAGAGGTTAAGAGCATTGCCTGCTCTTCCAAAGGTCCTGAGTTCAATTCCCAGCAACCACATGGTGGCTCACAACCATCTGTAATGAGGTCTGGCGCCCTCTTCTGGCCTGCAGGCACACACACACACAGACAGAATATTGTATACATAATAAATAAATAAATATTTTAAAAAAAAAGTAGGTTCAATAATCTACCCTTTTATCCTATTATTTCTGTATCCCCCTTTTTATTTTTAGAAAAAGACACCTGAATCTAACCTCTTTTGTTTAGTTTTCTCCCTGATCATGACCAATAACAACTTGCAACTAACCCCCTAAATGATGACAAGCATTTATCACCCATAGAATGATCAAAAATCACCCACGTTCTTGGGAACGTGAACATTTTGTTCTCTATACCACTTCCTGTTGTCTGGGAGTGATGTCTTCTTTAGGGGACCCTGAGAAAATTGGGACAATGGTCAAGTTCTGGCAGAATTAGCTGTATTAATTTTTGTTTAGTTTCTGTGTTCTGGGAAAGTGGAGAGCTTATCTGAAGTCTTGTCTGGAGTAATCTGCGAGGCTCACCATCTCAACTAGCAGCTTTGAAATTGTTCTGGATATAAAATTGTGAGGAAACTGCAACAAAGGCATTCTGAGAAACTAGATCACATGGGCTACTTGCCTTCGTTGGTGCCTGGTCCTTTGTTCTGAAAACACACAAACTTTTAAAGGATATATATATATATATATATATATATATATATATATATATGTATTAACACAAGTAAGGAATGTGTGGTGTATACAAGTCAGCTAAGGATGATTTTCTGTTTTGTGTTTGAGCAGGTATCTGCCAACTTTATAAGTTCATTTGAACTGTATAACCAAACCTCTATCTTTGACATATGAAAGGACGACATGTAATAAAAAGTCATGAGGACTCTATAGCCAGCAGGATTTAGCATGTCTTATCCAGTCTCAGAGCTGTTCCTCTGCAAAGGGATCAGCATATATATCACCTGTCTTGTAGTCTTTCCTGTCTTCCTCCCTTATCTCTGTAGCCAAGATCCTCAAGAGGTGTCCCCTGGTCAAATACTATCTCCATTAACTTTGAAGGAATCCACAGGATTTTTTTTTCTTGTGGAAACAAAGGCATAACCTCTCTCCCAATACAACATATTTCCTGACTTCCATACTGAAGCCAAGACATCTCTAAAGTATATAAGCTGATTTAATTTAACAGTTCCTTCCATAATTCAATGTCTCTTAGTATCTGGCATTTGCTCATCAGCATTTTAAAAAAATTCAAAGTGAACAAAACACCATGCAGGATACAGACATCCTGTGTATGTCCCATCATTATGTGGCTTATTCTTTTTATATTATTTTATTCTTTAAGACTTTATTATTTTTAAAGTACATTTTTCTATGTCTTTCTATACCCATTTTTCATTGTCTCCATTTAAAGGATTTCTCATTCTGGACCACCTTACTGCAGACCTGTGGGTCTCTCTGACCACATGAACCAAGCTTTAAACCTACCATGTGCCTCTGCACATGGAGCTGGTTTGCTCAAGTTTTTGGTTTGCTTAAGCCACATCTCTGTATGCTGTGACCTGCCTGAGAGACTGCAGGACTAGAAAACCTCATCTGGCTTTGTGTGTTTGGAACTTTTTAAAAGCTTTTTCTCAGGTTCTATGTGGAAAATATATAGACCCAAGTTAGGTGCCATGTGTACCAGTACTTTCTCATTGGAACCACCAGCTCACAAATAAGAACATGGAGACTTCTTATTAATTATGAAAATCAGCCTTTAGTTTAGGCTTGTCTCAACTAGCTCTTGTAACTTAACCCATTTATATTAACGTACATTCATCCACGAGATTCGTTACTTCATCCACATACTGTCCATCCTGCTTATTCTGTGTTCGACAGGTGACTCAGCCTTTCTTCTTCCCAGAGTTCTCTCTGCCTCGAAGTCTGGTCTATACTTTCTGTTTAGCTATTGGTCATTCAAACTTTTATTACACCAATCATAGCAAAACATCTTCACACAGTTTGCAAGTATCCACAACACCCAGTGCCTGACCCTAAGTTCCTCAGTCTTTATCCCTTCTCCCACTCACCTTTCTTTGAGTGTTTCCCTGTTTTACTTAGTTTTCACAGTCACCTTGCTATGACATAGGTCATCTGGGAACAGTCTTATTTAAGAACTACCTAGATCAGGTTGGCCTGTGGCCATGTTGCTTGCTAATTGATGTGTGAAAACACAACCCATTGTGGGCAGCACTATTTTATAGGGAGGGCTGTGAACTGTCTAGGAGTAGAGAAAGCTAGAGGAGTAGCAAGCAGGCAAGTTGCATTTTCCCCCTTTGCTCCTGGTTGTGGATGGGATGTGACTAATGACTTGATTTCTTGCCTTAACTCCCCAAGTATGCTGGACTGTAATTTTTGAGTAGAAGCCAAACAGACCCTTCTCTCCTCTGTTGTTTTTTTCAGGATGTTTTTCATAGCAACAGAATTAAAACTAGAACACTAGTGTGTAAGCCACACACACCCCCACCTTCATTTTCTTATCTCATTGGAAAAGTGGCTTTGGGTTTTTATAGAACTTATTCTCAGGGCAGGAGAGATGGCTCAGTGGTTAAAAGCACTGACTGTTCTTCCAAAGGACCTGAGTTCAATTCCCTGCAACCACATGGTGGTTCACAACCATCTGTAATGAGATCTGGCATCCTCTTCTGGCCTGCAGACAGAACACTGCATCCATAATAAATAAAAGTGTGTGCCACAGCACCTGACTTTAAAAAAAAAAGCAACTTATTCTCTGGACTCTAGTCTCTACACTCTCCCAGTGCCCTTCCATTAATGTATCTCTTCCCTATCTCATATCCATAATCTCTCTATTAGTTTATATAGCTTCTCTTCTATTGCTTTCTCACCAATCATATAAATAACCTTGGCTCTTATCTTAAAAAGCAGAGGTTTCATGTTCTACACATCTTCTCTTTATCTGTTGCTGTTCTGTTTTCATTTCTCCCATGAATAAAATTCTTTGCATTTTCAGTGCTCCCTCAGATTATAGAGTCTAGATGGCAGTGATCAACCAAAGTTTGCGCAGTGTCTGGACAATGGTGTGTATATTGCACAACATGCAATAAACACTATTTGTAATTATAATAAGGGTGCATTCTAGAAGAAGTAAACAAGGGCAAAAAATTCCTCTTCCGTATGGTTATTATTCCATTTGTATGAGAAGTCCACTAAATCCACTGAACCGTATCTGGCCACATCTGTTTGAAAACCTACCAGTTTTTATGAACATTAAATAAAAATGTTTAGATTTAATGACCATTTATCATATTCATGAAAAAATAATGAAATGGAAACAGTAGAGGTAAAATCATTGAGAAAAAGTTTAAATGCTTACAAGTTTGAGGCTTTAATATATAATATATACATATAAATGTACATTTGTGTGTGTGTGTTAAAAAAAATCAAACATCTGCTTTTCTTGCTTTGAAATTTTCTTTATTAGAAGATGCTGTTTTTCCTGTCTGGGTTTTAACCTAATCATAGATTCAGAAACCACCCCCAAGTTCTCCCAGCACTTGGGAGGCAGAGGCAGGGGTTGACAGGGGTTTCTGTCCTGCCCAGTCCTGCAGTTGTTAAGTCTCAAAGAATCACACAGAGGTCTACATTAATTACAAACTGGTTGTCATATTAACTCAGGCTTCTTATTAACTCTTATAACTTATATTAGCCCAAAATACTTGTCTGTGTTAGCTACGTGGCTTGGTACCTTTTTGGGCAAGGCAGGCACACCCTGCTTGCTCTGTGTCTGGCTTCCTCTATATCTGGGTGACAACTGCAGACTGACCTTTCTCTTCCTAGAATTCTCCTGTTCTCATTGCCCCGCCTCTGCTTTCTGCCTGGTTGCCCTGCCTATACTTCCTGCCTGGCTACTGGACAATTAGCATTTTATTAAAATACGATTGACAGGGTACAGACCATTGTCTCATGGCACTCCCTCCCCCTTTTTTAAAACAGGAACTTTGAATTGAATCTCCTTTGTTTAGGTTTCCTCCTGACCATTATCCATAACCACTTGTAACCAACATTCTAGCCAAGGCAAACATCCATAATCCATTTTTTTGGGAATGTGAGCATAGTCTTCCAAGCTACTTCCTGCTGATTGGGGGCACTGATAGTCTTATGGGGACCTAAAGGAAATTTTTAATTATGATCAACTCCTGACTGGAGTATTCTGTGAGGCTTGATCATCTCAGGCAGCAGTCTTGAATTTATTCTTGATGTAGAATTCAGACATCTGGGCCATTTGCTCCTACTGGAGATTTCTCAGGGGGTCTTCCTTGATCTAAACTGACTTTTCTTTTCTTTTTTTTTTTAACAATATTTTTTTAAAGATTTCTTTATTTATTACGTATACAACATTCTGCCTCCATGTATGCCCGCATGCCAGAGGAGGGCGCCAGATCTCAGTACAGATGGATGTGAGCCACCATGTGGTTGCTGGGAATTGAACTCAGGACCTCTGGAAGAGCAGCCAGTGCTCTTAACCTCTGAGCCATCTCTCCAGCCCTAAACTGACTTTTCTTAATCCAGAATGAATCCACAGCCTCTCATTTCCTGTGGAAACAAAAACAAAACTTCTTCTCCACAGTAACATATCTTTTGACTTACATTTTAAAGTCAAGGCATTTTCAAAGTATATGTTGGATTAATTCAGCAGCATTTAGAATCATATATCTTTTGGCAGCTGTTGCTCCTTTCTCAGCCATCAGACAATTCAAAAGCAACACAATAACATATAGTATCCAGACTCTCTGTGTATTTTCCTTTACGTGGCTTTATTTTAAACTCTATTTCTTTTATTTTTATTTTTAATTTTTGACTTTTTTGAGACAGAATTTCTCTGTATCTTTGCTGTCCTGGAACTCACTCTATAGACCAGGCTGTCCTTGAATTTACAGAGATCTACCTTCCTCTGCCTCCTGAGTGTTGGGATTAAAGTTGTATGTCACCACACCCAATGACTTTCTCCTTTTTTATTTTAAGGACTTTATCCTTTTTTTTTTCTCCCAAGCCTACATATATTTTTAAACACACAGTAAACCACTTAGAGGTTTTCTTCATCTTTGAATCTATCTTTATTGTATATCTCTCTTTGTTTAAAAGAAAGTCTTTAATTTGCTAAGCAATATGGCTAAGATTAAAGCCATGGCTTTGAAGGAGCTCATTCCTTAGCTTTCTGATAGTCTAGCCTCAAGGCAGAGGTACCAGTGGAGCCATGTTTATTGCCACAACTCTATGGCGTTTCAAGGTCTCTGCCACTACCAAGAAGCATGCTGTTAGCTATTCATATACACTATTTAAATGCTTTGTGGTAGAGCCTCTTAAAGGGCTGCAATGTTTTTACAGCTAAAGCTGAATCAGGAAGCCTCTCTTAAATGAGATGTGCTTATCTTAGTAAAAAGAGCCCACCTGAAAAAAATGCTACCAAGAAGCCATGCTTAACTTTATTCTTTTTGTGTCTAGAATTACTTCCCAAACTCTCTTAGGTGTGGATTTAGCTGTTCACATTGGAGCATGGCCCAGAAAGCTGGCATTTCAAAACTGCAAGGTTTTTTTTTTTTCTGCTACCACTGAATCAGGAAAACCCTTAGAGAGAAGCCATGAATAGGATGGACCTTATTTTTAACAATAGACTTATTAATTAATAGACTGAAGATAGACCTCGGGCTGAGGAAGGAGAGGAACCAAAAATGAAAGAGCTCATTTTCTTTTTCAAGTGCAGGTATGTGTGGCCTGCCTGTGTATATGAGCTTTAGCATGTGTGTGGGCAGTGCACATAGAAGCCTGAGGCTGACATAAGAAGCCTTTCTCAAATATACTTCACCTGACACACATCTTCAATACCAATACTGGGGAGGAGAAGCAGGAGAATCTCTGTGAGTTCAAGTTCTGTCTGGTGTACACAGAGAGCTCCGGAACAGCCAAGACTATATAAAGAAATCCTGTCTCAAAAACCAAAGCAGAGCAAAGCAGAATATGCTTCACCTTATGTGCCCAGGCAAAATCTTGCCTATTTGGATATGCTAGTTATCCAATTTGATGTTAGGATCCTGTTTCCACCTCTGCAGCACTGGAATTATAGGACAGCCATCATACCCACCTGGGCTTTATGGGGGTTCTGGGGATCTGAACTCTGATTCTCATACTTGTGTGGCAAGTGCTTTAACAGCAGAGTGGTGTCCCCAGCCCTCACTGTAAGTTATAAGGGAAGAAGAAGCTACGTGGATCAAAGCTTTCCAATCACTACCACAGCGGATGAAGAGCAACGCAAAGGAAATCTTGAGTGACATTTCTGACAGCAAGCTACAGAAATAGCAAGGTGACAGAAGAGGCCGTCATAAATAGAAGATCATTTCGGAACTGAGTAAGATGCCCCCTAATATAAAAAGCACAGAGTCTGTGTGGGATTTAACCTGGGCTGAAGAAGAACGAGGTGTGAGACTTACCAATAAGGAAGCCATGTGTGGAAGCCAAGAAACACTGGCTATGTTTAAATCGCCCTAGTGGATATTTTTGTAGATCTTGAAGTTATTTCCTTCTGTAACTCCTATTTATGTCTGTTTCTAACTTGATTGACTGAGCTAAGGTACAACCAATAAATAAGGAAGGTTGTAGTTCTATTAATACAAAGTTTGTTTTTGTGCCAATAGCGAAGGTGGAGGATAGACCTTATTCTTAGCTGATCGATCTAGGCATCACAGATCCACAACAAATCTTCATATTGGCAAGCAGGCCAGTCAATGTCTTATTACTATTTAATAAGAATCACTGTGCCATTGCAGTGGCAGGGAAAATGTTAGCAGAAAAGTTAGTGTTAAAGACCACAACTACTGATGAGAAGATGGGAAGACACCAGATAATAAGAAAAGTTAACCTCAAGTTAAGATCCTTGGGGGTCTTTTCAGACCCCAGAGCTAGTAAGTTTTGAGTTGGACTCGTTGTGGTCTTCAAAAGTCCACTTCTTTCTCCGAACAAGAGGGAGATCACACCCAATGACCTCAAACCCGCCTTTCAGCTCTGAGATCTACTAGTGAACATTCTAGTTTGAACTTTCATTGGTTTAAGGATGTAACAAGCAGATGACTGACCCATAGAATGTTCCAGGAACGTGTGACGGTGCCTTGCTGAAGCGCACTTAACCCGAGCAGCGTAGATGTGAGCGTGCGCCACTATTGATGAACAAATGTTGAACGTGCTTCACTGTATCTCCAGAAAGTGATTGATAGGTGATGCATCAATTTCAAGGTTGGTGAATTCAAGAGAATTGTTGTCGGTGGTATCGCTTCTTTAAAAAAAAATTTACGTCCTTACAGAAAGGAGACCAGTGGAGTCAGGATATGCATAAAGCAACGATTTATCACAAACATCCACTTCCGATTGTGGAGGAGGGAGAACATGTGGTTGAGTGCTTTTTGTTTTTGTTTTTTCCCAGAAAATTTGAGGAGCATTTTTTATTGCTTAATATTTCTCTTTTGACACAACTTGTCTCCCTTTTCAAAGTGGACCCTGATGTCACAGGGAGCCGTTTTCTACAGGGTTCCATCAGCCCCTGCTCACACACCCTGCAGAAAGGGATGGATAAAGAGACTGAGTTCTTTCTGTGCTAGACCTCTGGCACCCCTTCCAAAGATCTCGAGAAACTCTGCCAGGTCTAAATGGGAGGAAGAGAGTTTGTCTGTCTTCCAGATTTCTCAATCCCTGTTTTGACTCCTTTACCGTCTTTCTTTCCTGGAGATGGGTTTTCCCTCTGTAGGTCTAGCTAGTCTTGAACTCACTGTGTAGATCAGGCTAGCCTCAAACTCACAGGTCCACCTACCATTGCCTCCTGAGTTTTAAGATTATTGGATGCTTCGCCATATCATATATATGTATATGTAAGTGTATGTGTGCACACACAAACACGCACGCACGCACGCACACACACACACACACACACACACCTTAGTCTTGTCTATTTAAACCTTCTCTAAGCTTGGGATATTTTAGCTTTCCAGTATTTTCACACTGAATGAAAACAGTTTTAAATTTTAAAATCACAGAGCACAAATACTTCACAGAAAACTTGGTTTTAAATAGATGGATATCAAGTAGGAAAAACATAAGGATCTTCTTCAAACAACCTATCTGCCTTTCATTGTAAAAGATTCTTAATACTCATGACAGAGGCTCTGGAAATGAGTTCATCTTTAACATAGCTAGCCACACACCAAAAAAAAAAAAAAAGGGAGGGGGAGGTAACTTATTTGATGGAAGCCCACCCTGGGTCTAATTTAGAAGTTTCCCATTTATGTCATGTCAGATTTGGGAAGGCTGAGCCTCACGGAAGGCATTGGTCTGACTGTCTCCCAAGCTTGATACCCAGGGTTCATGACTGCAGTTCCTGGCACACTCATACATATTCATACCTTCGCGAATAATTTGCAAGCCAAATTCATTTGGCTTCTTTCACCCCATCAATCTTATAATTAATAAGGGTGGTGCTCTTGTTTCGCTTTCCTCCGAAAGGAAAGATAAATGAAATAAAGAGCCATCCTGTAAATTTAAATAGGAGTGCCTTTCACTGATTAAAAGCTGATGCTATCATATGATGGTGGTGGGGGTGGGTCCTTAGGCTATTGCTGTCTCTGGTGGGGGCGGGTGATGGGCAGGGCAGAGGAAGTGTTTCCAGATGTGGTTTGCACGAGTCTGGAGAACTTCGTTATCAACTAAACAGTGCCTAGAAAAACTTTGAGGTGGCTGTTAGAAACGACTGGTTGAAAACAAAAAACAAAAACAAAACAAATCGTTGGTGCAGGTGTGCAATGCTCACACTGAGGAAGATGAGGGGGGCTGCAAGTGCAAGTCAGGCTGAAGACTGTGAAATCCCACTTAGCCAGGAACTACATCGGGAGCCCTGCCTCAAAGAGAAGAAAAATGAGTTGTAAGCTACATATTTGAAAACTGCTTTCTTATCCATTGTCTGCCTTCATCGGGATGGGGACCATTGCGTGTCCAGGGAATTTCTGAACAAGCCTGCAGATCTCTGCTCGGCAAGTCAGAGAGATGTTAGAAAAGTCGTCCGAATTTACTAACCATGGATGGGGGTTTGAGGCAACCGCCTTTGCATTAACACGATAGTTGTGTTTCTCAATCTGATTGGAAAGAATTTGGTTTCCATAGGGACATTGGGGGTGGGGTGGGGGCTTCAAGGACATGATTTTACAAATGTATCATAGGAGAGGCTGGCTTTTTACAGTTTATTGAGAATAGTAGGGAATCAGGTTGAACAGAAGTTAGAACAAACCGTGGTGATCGAGGTTGTGTGACCTGGTCGATAGTCCATGACCTGACTCTATACTCCCTTGAACCTAAAGTCCTAACACTTGTGATTGAGCTGTAAAGTATGAATGAATGCCTTCACACTGCTGTGCTGGCCAAAGCACCCCTGGGAGCAGAACACTTAGCTTGTATGACGATTGGGAAAGCTCTGTCAGTACAGAAGCGGACAGGGCTCATCACTGAAATCATATGGTCAGCCCGCACTTCTTCTAAAAGAACGTTAGGATGTGACCATATATTATTTGAGGAGTATTGTTGGGGGTGCTCTTGTCACCCGAGATTCTCATTTGCTTGAGACAGGCTCTTAATGCATAGTCTTGAACAGAACACATGGCGAACCTCCTGCTTCACCGTTCCCTCTAGAGAGATAGAATTATAAGGTTGAGCTGCCATGCTCACATCTTGCCTAGTATTGTGACAAACAAGCACCTTTCATCCCAGCACTTAGAAAACAGAGGCAGATGGATCTCTCTGAATTAGAGGCCAGCCTGGTCTACACAGCAAGCTCCAGGATAGCCAGTAAGCCCTGCCTCAAAATAAATAAAACGGCCAGTAATCTTATCTGGGAAGGTGGTGGAAGGGAGTCTCGGGTGCTCAATGCCCTCTTTCTGAATTTGTTTTGTTTTTAAGAGTGTACTGAAGCTACAGATATTCTCCATCTTCCTGGTCCCCCTGGACCGGGTTTTCTCTACCTGCCTGTTCCTGAAGCCGCTTATAAAATAATCACTCTGAGACTTAATATTAATTACATACTTTTTGGCCTATTAGCTCAGGCTTCTTATTAACTAACTCTTACATCTTAAATTTACCCATTTCTATTATTTTATATTTTACCACGAGACTCTATTATTTTATATTTTACAACTCAAGATGTTATTACCTCACATCTTGCTTCTTGGGCAGCTACATGACCTATGCCCGACTCTGCCTTCTTTTTCCCTGCATTCAGTTTAATTTTCCCACCTAGCTATATTCTGCCCTGCCATAGGCCAAAGCAAATTTTTTTTTATTAACAAATGATAATAAAACATATTCCCAGCATACAAAGGGGAGTCCCACATCGGTACCACGTTCAGGCCAGTCCACGTTAGACAACGCCAAGCACAATGTGCATGTGGTCATTTATTTCACAGCAAAAACAATGGGCGAGAAATGTTTTCCTCACCCGAGGAAAGTCAGTGAGTGTCCTTCTGACATTAAGGCAAACACATGAAGGAGGGAGAGCCTGGCCTCCTCTTGGGGACGCCCCCCTCACACCCCAGACCAGTCTTGTCCTTTGCTTTGGGTGGACTGAGAGGGCCCAGGGACACAAAACTCTAGAGGAGAAGCAGTCAGTGTCCCCATATGCCTTGAAAAGTTGTTTTGGCTGGGGAGAGCGAAGATGGGCTCCTTAGCACATACAGGCTGTAACTAAGATAACTAAGAAGATAACTAACAGGTTTGCCTTAGCTTCTAGCAAGTCCTTCTCAACTGTGTTCATCTGAGAGGAAACTTAGAAAAGCCATTTTGGGGGCAGACTGGCTCTTTCCTCTGCTCTCCTACTATGGGAAACCAGAATCAAAGCCTGGGGGCTTTCAGGGCTTCCCTGTTACTCTTTTTTGGCTGCAGGCCTGACCTCTGATTGGATAGTAAACCTAGAGGTGACTGTCACAGGGGACAGAGTGAGGCTGAGAGGTATTTACCGCTTCCCTCATGCCAAATTTGCCCTCAAAGCCAAAATTTGCCCTCCAAGCCAAGGGAAGTTTCTCTGCTCCCAGCACCATCCAAATACAAGGCTGTTAGAACAGAGTGGGCTTGGGAATGCCCAGTGACCTCTTGTACTTTTCTCACAATTTAATTAAAGTCTATTAGAGTCTGAGCACTTAGGGAGTCAACGGATGTGGTTCTCTTGGCTGGTGACTATCCAAGGCCACGTCCTTTTCAGCTAGATGACAACTCCCATGTGTTCACCCTGGCCAGCATCTGCAAATCCCAAGAATCCTTCAGCCCCGAGGACCCGTGAATTTAGGTAGAGCTTGGAAGAGAGGCAGAGAAAGCAGAATTGCTCACACCTCTTGCAGAACTCTGACTCCCTTCAGGAGAGGTGTGTACCACAGGGCCAGGAGCTAAGAAGGCCTCCCTCCTGGCTGTTCCCAATTTCCTATGACTACACGTGCTGTGTCCTCAGCCACGGGGACCTGAGAAAGGGTGTCCATGGGGTTTAGCTTTATTTCATCTTCTGGCTATAGAAGGCATGGAAATGGAGAGGGGATGGGGCCTAGGAAAGGAGATAGTAGCTTCAGAGCTGTGTGCTTGCTTGTATTTTGAAAAGGAAGGAAGAAATGGGGGCGGGGCATGGTGCACACACATGAGGTGAGGAGTAGGCTTTACTTCATACCAATTAAGCCAAAATTCTCTCACTCTGGGGGTGGGTGGTGGTCGTCTGGGGTCTGGAATGGGCACCTTGGGTTTAGGCTCATTTAACACTTCTCCCAAGAGTCTCCTTTGTCCTGCAGCTGAAGCACTCCCGCCAGAAGCCCCAGGCTCTCCTGTGCTTCCTCTAGGCACACTGGGTTCCTGGCTTGGTTTCTGTGTGAAGGAAAAATATGACTCCTGCTAGTTTTTATATCTTTAAATCACGATTTCCTGAGGTTTGCGTTTCAGGCCAAGTGAAGTAGATAGCTGCGGAGAGCTTGGGTAATGCCAAATAAAAACTGCCGGGAATGATAATTTGTGTAAAAGCTTCAAAGTAGGCTAACTTTATGGCGGCATGGCTGGGCTTGGTTCCACGTTCAGCTAGAAATATATATTAGCGGTGTGTGCGTGGCCACACTGGTATTCTAAACATCACACACAATCCCACTTCAACTCCTGACATCCCAATAGCGACTTCGCGAGAGAGTATTTCCGAGAGAAATACGTCGGACTCAATAGACAGCCTGGGTTACGACCCCACCCCCAGGCAGGAGTCACTCTGGAAGCGCTGGGGAGAAAGCACGAGTGAGGTGGAGGAGGAGAGAGGGACCAACAATGGAGGAAGAAAGATGGATGTGTGAGAGGAGAGAGGGGAGGTGGGGACACCAAGGTCAGAGAAGCCTTGCAAGCCACCGCCAAACTCCAATATCTCTCCAAACAGGTTCAGATCCGGTTTCAGGCGGTCTCGTGCCCCACGTCCACGGTCCTCTGGGAGCTTAATTCACTCCTGCCCTCTCTGCAGAATGACTTTTGAACCTGGGAAAATAATTGCATTAGAGCAGATTACTTATAACCGATAGTTATCCGTCTTTTGCTGGTCGACAGAAGTCTATTAAACTCGGCACAGCCATTACCAGCTGAGCTCTAGAGCGTGCCTTCATTAAGAAAATTAAAACCGTGTTTTCGAACCTAAGCCGAGTCTGCCCAGTCTGAGGAGTCGGTGACAATCCCCGAGGTTTCCCAGAGCCCAGCGTTTGCCAGAAGCAATCTCTTTGCCTTTTAGACCCCAGTAGATCTGGGCGGGAAAGGTTGAGTGTAGCGACTGTAGGATATCCAAGCTCGAGGAACTCCATCATTCTTCTTGACCCGCCCATCCTATGGCCTCCACCTCTCCTTGCCTAGGTCTTTCCCCTGAGGCTACGCGGTTGCAGGCGGGCACGTCTGTCCGTGTGTGGCTCTGGGGGACGTAGATAGCAGGTGGGGGATGCGGTGGGATCTGTGGAGGGGAGCGCTTAGGGTCGGGAACTTTCCCAGTTGACGGCGGAGGCTTGATACAGACACAAGTGCACGTGTATCCCACGAGCGCACGCGCACCAACACTACAGCGCCTGCTCCCTCCATCGAATGCCACAGCAGTTACGACACTAATGTGGCCTGTGAGCTTTTGTCCACCCAGGCGCAGGCGGCCCGGGGCAACCAGACAGGCAGTGGCGTCCCGTAGGTCTTTTCCCTTTGGCAGGCTCCTGGGCCTTCGGAGACCTGCTTGGGTTTTCCTCTTTAGTTTGGCGACACTCTCTCGTGAGTGCCACTTGGAGACTGGACGCCACTTCGCTCCAGTTTGAGGCGTAGGGAACAGGTGGGAAGAACAGGCTGCCAAGAGGTCTCCGCACCCCCTCTCCCCGACGCCCTCAGTTTCCCCGAGTCTGTGGTGGAGAGAGAGCTCCAGTGCGCATTCTCCCCGCGGGAGAGCCAGTTGCTCAGTAAGAGAGCTTGTGCGGCATCTGGAATTGTGCACGGGCACGGTTGAAAAATATTTTTCTTTAGCACAGTTTATTTTTACCTTTTTGATGTTGTTATTGTTGCTACCTGCTTCTCTTTGTTTAGCATTCATCTTTTTTTTTTAAATGTTCATTATTCAGGAGCTCTCTGAAAGATCCACCCAACTCAAGTCTCTAAGGAAAACATAAGGGCTTTTGCGTGTGTGGGGACATCCTTTCTTGGGACTCTAGGGGCAAAGAGCTGCTGCATCTTTGTCAGAACGGTCAGTGATTGAGAGCTCAGCCCTCTTTTTCTGTTTAGTATGGGATTCTGGTTCTTAGGGGAAATAGCAACACCACTCCACTCCGGCATCAGCAACCAAATGCAGGCCTTGGGGCGGGGCGGGGCGGGGCGGGGGGGGGGATCGGGGGAGTTACTTGAAAGTACACAATATTGATATTTAATTCTCTTTCCCACGTTCTCTATGTGACACAAAAACTTGCAAACTCAAGTGACAGAAGCCGGCTGATAGCTGTGGACAAGGGAACATCTTTTACATCTGCTCGACTTTCAACTGCAAAATTCTGAACATTTCCAAAGAACAACTAAGTTCTTCTAAGAAAGAGGGGAACTAACACCCGGAATTAACGCTTCCTTTCCATCCCGTGGAGGCATCATTCGATTCCTTTGTAGCCCAGCTGAGAAAACTAGAGGCGCAGGACAGTCTGACCAGCAGCAGATCTGGGTATTTAAAGCAGGCTCCTTAGCTGACTTTTCCTTTCTTCGTCTTTAAAACAAAACAAAAACAAAGTTGCCTTTTTTTCCTTTTTAAGACAGAGCTCTATTCCTCCCAGAGAGTTGATTTTGTTGCCACAATATAGGCACAATATAGGGACTGTTAATAGATATTTGAGAAGCCAAGTCTTGGTGATCTCATTGTTTCAATCATAATCTTCAAGTGGTTTAAGATTAATGGCAGGGTATTTTCTGTCTCTTCTGGGGGACCCTTGCATCAGTTTTCTTAGAACATTGAGCAGACTCCCAATGTCTCCCTATCAGATTAAGGGGAATGTAGGCAAACACAGTAGGATTTCCTCATGTCTCCCATCCATGAGAGTATATTGCCGAAATACTTCTTGTTCCGGGTTCGGCTTCAGTGAGGTCCACTGCCTTTTTGTGTTTGTTTTATTGTGTTTCTATAGCTACCTAGACAGCTATGTGTTCCACGTGCATGCATATGCCCATATGCACACATATTTAAGGCAGCCCATGTGTGTGCAATAACTTCTCCTACACTTCTGAGCTTAAAGGGGACCTTTCAAAAAGTCAACCGCCCTGCCAGGCTTCCCCAGAGAAGACTATACTTTTGAAGGAACTTTGAATGCAGTGAACCTCAAAACAGGTTCCCTCCCATAACCGCTTGCTTGGCAATACATATTTCAATTTATCTCAGTTATCACTAATAGCCCCCACCAATGTTTCAAGCTCAGCTGCACCGAGGCATCCCTATTCTGTCTAGAGGATCTAGGTTGTCTGCCATCATTGCCTTGTCCTAGGATCGCCCCTTTCCTGTGGGGCCCCAGAGTTCCTGACCCAGGCCTCCAGCATCCACAGACGGGGGTGGGGGTGGGGGCTGAGCTGTGAAGATGGAATCTGCAGAGAAGCTAGAAGAGAGAACGGATTGCTCAATCCAAGAGCTAGGCGCCCTGGGGAGAAAAGAAAGGAGGCGCACCTTTTGCTTCCGTCCTCCCCGCCCGCCGCTCTTTCCTCCCCCAGAGCCTCCAGAGCCTCGTTCCTCAGAATTGTTCTCAGAAAAACCCCAAGATCTGGTTCAAAAAAAAAAAAAAAAAACCTCCCCGAGAAGGTAAAGTCGTTCCGCGTGGTAGGCTGGTATGCTTGGTGTGTGCGTGGGGGGTGTCTCACTGCTGCGGGGAGCCCTTTCTAATCTAGGCTTCATTGCCTGCGCCTTCTCCCAGGAGCAGGGGCGTTGGAGCTCGGTTCGCGTTACCTGTGTGCTTTTGCCTTCCACACTACGCAGAAATCCCAGGCAAGAGTAATCGGGACATTGGAAGGATGCCGCTGTGCACCGAACCCCAGCCCTCTGAAACGGTGCACCTTGCAGTGGACGGGAATCGTCGGAGTGAGATGAAATGCCTGCACTCCGGCAGGATTTTGGGGTGCTCTCCAGCCACCCCGTCTGCATCCAGCAAAAGCGGGAAAGCAGGACCAGGGGAAAAACACGCGTGGAAAAGACATGTTTGTGTGTAGATAGGGTGACAACTAAGAAAGAGAGACACAGAAAGAGACAAATTTTCGATGGGCTACGGTCCCATTACTGTGCGCAAAAGGGTCACCCCAAATTGGGAACTGTTAACATTCCAAAAGTGATTCCCGTAGACTTTTTATAAAACTGCAAAATTTCCCCAGGAGTTTGATTTTTTTAAGAAATATTATTAGGAGTTCCTGGTTTCCCCTTATTAGATATCTATTTTTTAATTAAAAAAAACTTCCAAATTGTCCATTAAAACATTTCTTTGGACGTTAAACCTGCAAGGGGGGAAGCAAGATACTGCAAAACACCACAGAATAAAGAGATTTAGAAAAAGTATTCTTTTGCTAAGGCATTTGGTGGTTTATTCCCCGAGGCCAAGAGAAGGTGTGGGTATCTTCCTATTTTGTTATTATTTTTTTTATCATTTATTCATTTAAATGCTCAGCCTTGACAAGCTATTCCCTTGCGGCAGCCGAACGAGGGTAGGAATGGTGGAAAGAGTAGGTGGGGAGGATGGGGGGTACAGAAAAACACTGTTGGCTTCGCAGGGGGCTGGCCCGCCGCGGTCTGTGTTGCTGGCCAGCAGGGGGCGCTCTGATGTTATCCGTGGACCATCCGGTCGAGCCGCTCAGAGTGGGCGACACCAGCTTGGCGGTTTCACGCAGCTGCAGGAGGAAGGGGAGGAGGATCGTAGTTCCTAAACCCTCAACAGAGATTCCACTCGGGTTATTTACCTTGGGCTCGAAATGTATCTACGTTTCACTTCAACTAGCTTAGTGCTCCCGCACCGACCTCTTTTCGTCTGTGTCTTTACAGCGCACATATAATCACCCGTCTTGAAATATACATTAATGCAACTTATTAGATGCGACGATGAATAGTCAACATTTTTTTCGCCTGTTAGTTCCGCTGATCCAAGCAGGATTTATTTGCAGATCTCACATCCCGGAGTCATAATGCGCACCCCCCCCCCAAATAAAATTGGTCAAATGTTGACAACCTGTAAGCCAATCTAACACTCAAGATTAGTGATGGGAAACTAATGAGAAAATATCAGATCGCCCGGCCCGAGGGCTGCCAATTAAATCTTCGCTGATTGAAAAATAAAAGCGGACTTGGGGTGTGAGCCCAGCTCAACTTGAACTATTAATTTAACATGTTGCCGGTCCGGGCCTTCCCTCACTCCATCCGCGCCTCCCCATCTCTCATCCCTCAGCCTAAAAGCCAAATGTTATTTCTCGAAATATTTCAAGAGGTTCAAATCAGAATAATCATTTCTTACACGGTAAATATTAGCCCTTTAAGCAATATGATTTAACTAATTAGAAAATTTACATCATTAAGTCTCAGGGAGAGAAAAAAGAGAAACAGATCTGCCAATCATTTTAAAGGAGACAGGCACTATTGAAGTGTGAAGAAATCGGCTCTAATTCAAAAAGGCAATCGGGCAGAAAAAGCCCTCAACATTACCCTGCTAGTTATTAATCAGAAAGGGCTCTCTCTTCTCCCCGCACCCCCTCCCCTCTGTGCGCTGAGTTTAAGTTCGTTATTTTGCCAGTGGCCCATGTCATATTTATATTGAGGTTTTGTCTGCTAAAGGATTAAAATTTGAAAATGTTTCAGTATGAGGAGAACAATCTTCAAAAGAAAAAAATATCCGCAGACTCGTAAACTTGTTGTGGTGCACAATTCTCACGGCCTTTATTTTTATTCTTTCTCCCCATTAAGTTCCTATTTTGAAACCTGCTTGGTGAGAACTAGATAAAGTCTTTGTGCTCCTCTCCTCCCCCTCCCCCTCCGCCTACCTCCTCCTTCCTGCAAAGCAGAAAAGTACAAATACATTAACAAAGCCGGATTCCCTCGATAAAAAGGCAACGGTCTGGGCTTCGGCGTCAGGAATCTCCTGAAAATAGGGGATCTGTCCGGTGGGTCTGCAATTCAGCTTGATGCTCGGTTTCCCCACCTAGGAATAGGGAGTCCGTCGATGCGTAGTTAGAGAAGCAAATAAAAGGAAGGCAGATAGGTGAGAATAAATTTAAAGTGCCTGGTGTGTGTGTGTGTGTGTGTGTGTGTGTGTGTGGCTTTTTGTCTACGCCACTCCTTTTCCACTCAGCTTAAAACAGCAGCCTCATTATACGTAGGTGCCCCTTCCCATCATACCCTTCCTTAGCCCGCTGTTCACCACACACAGAGCCTCTCCCCAGATTACTCTCCCCAGTCTACTGAACTGAGAGTGGACTGCAATAGGAACTCTGAGGGTCCTCTGAGATGCTGGGCCCTTCCCGGCACCTCTGAGGACTCATTTTTTTTAAACGGACCTTGGGTTAAAAAAAAAAAATAGTAGCAATCCTTGGGCATTTCTTTGTTATCGCTTCTTAAATTATAAATAAGCCAGAAAGACTCACTTTCTGCCACACCCTCGTTATAGCCCATCACAGCTCAATTTTCCGTCTCTCTGCTTTTTAAAAAGTTTCTCCACCTTGCTTTTCATCCAGTCCCTGGGCCTTGGGCTTCTCTGGGCCTTCTGAAACTCAGCAACCTCCTCTCAAAGCCATCCTCCAGGTCACTAGACTTGAAGTTTGCGGAAAAGAGCAGTAGCAGGCTTGGGCTGTTAAGACACCAGTTAGTTCTCTCTGAGAACTTTTACCAGGTGGTAAAAAAGGAGAAAACATCTGTAAACAGTGCGTGCTCCTGAGACTGGGGAGCGAACCGGGACCCAGACCCTGGGGCATGCGTCAAATATGGCAGATTTTGTGAAAGAGTCTTTCTGAGGTACACTTTAGAGAAAAGAGGAAGGGGTGGTGGCACTGGGAAGCGTCTAGAATCCCTCTGAAATGCACCTCTTTTTCTGCCTGTCCCAGAGCAGATGGTAGTACCTTGTCATTTGCTCTGGGAAAAATTAAATGAACACTTCTGTTACTTGAGGGAGGTAGGACCCAGAGAGGTGAAAATGCTCCAGACAATGGCCTCTGGCCGAGGACGGTTCCTTCCCAGTGCCGGGTCCCCTGCCAAACTCTCCTTACCTTTGTAGCTGGTATTTCATTTGAAGCCAGTGCAAGGTTCCTGGCTAGGATCTCTGACACGGAAAAAAGACCTGGAGAACAAACGTCTCTTGAATCTACTTCGAAGCTAAGAAACATTACAATAAAATTTACAGCGCCTTTAACAACTCGCAAGTAAGGCATTAAAATTCTCTTTAATTGAGAAAATATTGATTTTTAAGTCTAGAAAAAGCGAAATCGTAATTTAGCTGCAAACTTTCAGGCGAGAATATAGCGAGTTATGCGGCCATATAATGGATCCACCCTTAATCCCCACATAACATCACATCTTTAATTGCCCTACTTTGTGAAGTGATAAAGACAAAAAGATAACCCGATCAAGGCAAATGCTTTTTTTTTAATCTAGAGAAGGTATCTAGAATATTTTCTCTTTTCGTTGATGTATGAAAAGAATTGCCTATCATTTTTTGAAGTAGGGGGGAAATGTCCAATTGGGAAAAAAAGAAATAAAAAGAACGGAAAACCACAGACCACTCTAAAAGCCACCCACAGTAGCAAATCCGTTGATATTCTTTACCAGAGGAGGAACGACACCAACGCATTTAGAGCAAATGCATTCAGAGGCAAAATTGCATCCTCCTTGAACGAAACAAACGTAGGTTTATTTTGTTACTTTATTCCCGGGTCCTGACGCGGGGGTGGGGTGGGGTGAGGTGCAGAACCATTGGTGGATAGAGGACTTTCTGTTATTTCTGTATCGGTTTTTGGTATTATAGAGGAGTGAAGAAGTTTTTGTGTGGTGGTTTTTCATTGATCAGTCACTCTGAGCTAATGTAATTATCCTCATCAATAGGACGCTGCAGAGAGAATCATTATGTGGGTGACATTGATAAATGACCGCCCAGGAACGGCCCTCTCTCGGGCAACCCCCACATCTGACCCTCCCACACACACAATGTAGTCATAGAAACACCTACAAGGACCTAGAGCGCCGCCCCGCCTGAGGCCGGAGAGGGAAGAAAAGCCTCGGGCGGGCGAGGTGGGGGCAGGAGCGGGGGAGGTTGTCGGGGGGGGGGGGTTGTCCAGATCCTAAACAGTTGCAAGACAAAACCAGCCAGCGGCCTGCGGGACTGGGCGGAGTGGCGGGAGGGGGACTGTCCCCGCGCGGCCCCCCAGCCGCCCAAGCACAGTTGTCTATAACAAAGTGCAAATCTGCCCGGTCCATTCCTCCACACCTTTCCCCACGTGCGACCTCACTGCAGGCCACCAAGAGATGCTTGCTCAGGCACACACTGCAGGAGGATTCAGCAAAGGGGTTTAAGGGTCAGGTCACCAAACTTGGAGGCGTCGGATTCTCACGCGCAGCCCTTCTCCCCTGCGTTCAAAACACCCCAAACACACAACAAACAAACCAAATACCACAAAGACAGAGATTGGGCGACACCTCCCCCTCTGGCGCTCCTGAGTTACTTCCTGAGTGACCCCTTCTTTTCACTTCACCTCCTAACCCAGGGCCTCTGATTATGAGATAATGGATTTTGAGATTGTTCCCGTCAGAAGAAAAAAAAAAGAAAGAAAAAGAAAGAAAGAAAGAAAAAGAAAAAGAAAGTCCCCTACCGAAACCCACGTTTTCATCTTTCCACTCTTTTATTTAAGCCAATGGGAAAGTATTGAGAGCAGTAATTGATTCATAATGATCCATAAATCGGTGTCGGAAAGCGGGGGGTGGGGCGGCGGTGCGAAGAGAAGGGGGCGATGCTGTTTATTTATTTTATTTCTAAAGCCTCAGCTAAAGTAGCTTTGACACTGTTGGGGCTGGAGGGGAGGGGCCGCTGGGCTCTGCCGGATCATCCATCATTCCTGTCACCCAGAGTCTGCCCCGAGGAGCAGTAGACGCAATCTCCCTTCTGTCTCTACAGCGAAACTATTAATATTAAAACCTCCCTTCAAACACTGCCCCGACGGTCCCCATTCTCATCACGATCTGACCGCCAGAGTCCGGCGCTGCACCTTCCTCCAGCCTCGGTGGGACTCCGGGGGCTCCCTACGAGCGCGCGACGCCCCTAGTTGATCACCGCAAAAGAAACTGTTCCGTGTCCCCTCCATCAGTTTGTAGCAGGTTCGTTTGTGCAGTAAATACACTCGCGAGGGGGAGGTCTTCTGCACGCATGACAGCTGGCCAGATACTCCTTGCTCCCCGCCTTCCTCCGCATCTCCCCTACCTCTGCATCCCAGGGTGCCCGCCTAGCTAGGGCCACTGGGCCATTTAGACACCTCAACAGAGGACCCTTAGCATAGTGGCAACTTGTAGCGGAGGTCCAGGCTCCTTATCAAATTGCTGGCCTGCAAGACTAATGGAGAATTTGTGGAGGATCCCTTTGAAGGAAGGGCCCCCCTTTTGACAGCTGCTAGAGATATTAGCCACATTTCCCTTCCCGGGTCTGCTCCGGGTTAACAGGCCGGCAGGAGTGGGAGGGCCAGGCGGCGAGGAGGACCTTGATGGACTGGGCAGACCCATCCAGGGAGCTGGAGTGGGGGTTCGGTGTGCTGCTGACCCGGGGATGAGCAGGAGACGGGGAGCGTGGAAGGCTCAGCCTTCTCTGGACTTTTCTTCTCCTTCAAAATGTGGCTTTTTGCTCAATTCCCAACCCTTAACAGATGGCGACTGCAGCGCTCTCTCTCTCTCTCTCTCTCTCTCTCTCTCTCTCTCTCTCTCTCTCTCTCTCTCTCTCTCTCTCTCGGAATTTCTTGAAGAAAGGGAAACCTTTGGAGTTTATTTCTGCTTTTGCTTTTCCATATAAATAAAAAAGTGTTTTTATATTACTCTTGTTTTGGAGAACATAAGCAATTTTATTCAGACTACAGTATTTCCTTTAACACTATATGGTTGTCAAAACACCATTCCCAGTTTCTTTGCGTTTGACAGCTGAGTCTTTCTTAAATATACCCAAATCGGAACTCTTTATACTAAATAGTAAACCCGAGATAGGAGCGAGCGCCTTCTGAGGTGGTATAAAAAGCACTATAAAAATTGGACAAATTCATCATCCCTCTGTCATAGAATGGGGTGGGGGTGGGGCAAGAAAATGCATAGCTATTACTACAATTATCACTCATATCCAAATATCTAAGATTAAAATTAGCATGATAGGAGACAAATTGGCCAAGCTAGTAAGCTTAAGATGAATTAGCGAATTCAAACCAAGGCTCAACAGCTCTGGGCTCTACCCTTCGTGGAATAATGTAATAACTCTATAAAACACTTTTTATAAACATGAGCTTCTGATTAAAGAAACCCTTCCGCATTTACCTTACAGAAAGCAATGGAAGAAGAAACTGCCGATAGCATTTTCTTTCCTCTCCACTGATGTGAGAGTTAGTTTATGACCGAGGAACTTGTCAGGGTTTACATCAGAGCATTTAAAGTAAACATATGCAAATATTGAAATTTTACAGAAAGATTCCATGGGAAATGGAGCAGGGGAAAGGAGAGGGAAGCCGTGTGTGTTTTACAGGCTCAGTGTGTTTGTGTCAAGCAATGCTATTTCTAGGTTTAAAGAGCAGGGCAGTAATTAAAGTGATAAATGCACTTATAAAAATTTTACTTAACAATATAAAAGAAACAATAGCAATTTATATTCTTGCTCATTCACATGTAGAGTTTCCATTAAGGCTGGCTCAAGGGGAAGCGTGGAAGATGCTACTATGGATTGCTTCCAAGTGTCAGTTTGGATGGTTAGTGAGCTCTTTCCCCCATCAAGTTGAATCATCCATCTACCTCCTGTTTATTGTCCCTTTAAATGGAGGAGTCAACATATAAGGGTTAGAACCGTCTAGGCAGTGTGTTTATTTGGAAAATCTAAGGCTGTGCAGGTACCTCCAGCTTATTCCACGTTTCCCACACCTTAGCAGACACTGTACAAAATCTACAAGCATTTGCCTCGCCATCACCAAGTGAAGTTTTGAAACTGCTATCATATTGTCTGTTCTTGCCCTTTTCTTTCTTTCTTAAAGAAAACACGTGAGCCACCAAAGCACATGGGGAAAAAAAAAAACATCTAAAAGGATAGCACTGGGTCATTTGATTTAAATATTAATGCTTGATCATTCTTTTAAGCGTAGGATTTCCAACTCCATAGAAGGTATTTACTTATCTATAAACATTTCTATATATGTTTTAATTTACATAGTCAACAGTACTTTAGAAAGATGGAAGAAATACAGATGCATCATGGCTGAGCACACACATTATTTCCTATTATATAAAACTAACTTGGAATAAACCCTTCATTCTAGTGGTGGGTGCATAGGCAAAAGCTTTATCTGAAAGTACTTTTGAAAACATCATGCATTGATAATAAGACAGGCTGGGCACTTTAAAGGTGATTCCTCAGGCTGGTTACAATGCCCACAATTTCATACCTTTGGAAGTTGTCTGCTGATGAAACCTAAGAGTCCAGACACACAAGGAAAAGCTACAAATGACGACTTGGAACACTGTCGCTGCATCTCCACTGTACTCAGCTTCCTGTGGGGAGGGGACCATCACCTACTCTTATCAGTGCACAGTAACTGGCATCCTGCAACCTTCAAACCATTAAAAACACCAAAGCCTAACAAAAAATCAAAAATGAAATATTTATTACCGCATTTTGTGACTTAACACCTTTTTTTTTTAACATAACGTCACAGTCCTCATACAAGTATTTTTAATGTAAATTTGACAAAGCTTAAAGGTAACAGCATTTTCTTCTAGTGAGGAACACGTGCTGAGAAAAGAGGATCCCATGGACATACAATACCAATTCCACAGCAGATCTGATACTAGCAAAAACATTCTTTTTTTTTTTCAATTGAGGTAAACACATAGAATATCTAACATGGAACAATTAAAAGACCGAACTCTGTACGAAGTTTGTTACAGTATTCTCTTGCTCCTTCTTATCCCCCAAGCTTTGAGTTCCTGATAGAATCCTACTTATGGTGCAATGACCACGAATAACTTTTTTGTGTGTCGAGAAAAGCTGCCCAACTTAAGATTGTTTTGTCCACAGCGAAGGCTCGGAACTTGAAGAAGCCTTCGCTCTGTCTCTAAATCTTCATTGGCAAGCTCTTTGAAGAACAGTCCCCCAAAATCATAAGAAGAAATTGGCTTATGAAGCACAAACTATAAAGATCTGTTTGAAACTAAAGGACACACTGATGGGGGAACAAAGGCTGGGCATGAAAACACATTCTAGCCACTGGAGTTAGAGTGTTGAGGTTCAGCCAAGTGTCCATTGCGTGCCCCAGCATGTTTCTTTTCTCATTGGCCCAACAGGTTTAAAATATACCACAGTCTCTCCTGGATAGTGAATTCACTGATGAACCAAGACAGTCATTCTTTTGGGAACAACACACATAGTGTGGAAAACAAGGATATATTTTCTTTTTTTTCTCTTCTAAAACTATTTGAGGCAACGTAACGGAGTGATCAACAGAAATGTACAAGTTTAACTTAGTCCCTATGTTTATGCTACAGTAGTTATAACTCTCGGAGTCTCTCTCCAGAGGATCTTTGCATGGACAATATTGTCCCAATGAGCCCATCGTTTCACATTGTCTTCTCGTCCCATTGGTCCTCTGTTGCTTGATGAAAAATGACAAAAAGTAAAAAATAATCACAGCTGTCTGGAGTTTCATATTAAGTGTCACATCTGGTCAAAGTTCAGAGAGTCTTAAAATAGTTTTTGCGTGTGTTTCCTTTTTCCTTGAGTTCCCTTATACTATTGGGCATGAATGTCCATAACCTGTCCGCCAACATTGGGATCTACAGAATTTAACATTGTGGGGCTCTGTGCTGACATAGTCATTCCAGGGTGGGTAGGGGGTCCTCCGTGCATCATCATGGCTGGGTGGTGGGGATGGCTTGGCAAATACGAATGCATTGGGGGTCCATGTCTTA